>NW_024385845.1:0-50000 GCF_016835505.1 Polypterus senegalus
TGCCAGCTGTTTAGACATTAATGGCTGTGTGGGGGACAGCAGATTGACACGGCGATACAAGCTGTACATGGACTACTTGACGTTGGATCAAAGTGTCACATCTTCAGTGTTGTCTGTCCCATGAAAAGACAGAATAAAATATTTACAAAAATGTGAGGGGTGGACTCACTGTTGTGAGATACTGTATGTATGTTATCATCCAGCTGATGGCAACTCTTTAATTTCAAAAGCACCAGGCGCACCCCCATGTCTGTTGGATGGTGGTGGTGGCGCTCAAACATGCAGAATGCTGGCAGTCCAGTTTGCCCTCTGGTGGTTATTCCAAGTGTCAACTGGAGGGTATCACGCATACAAGACCACAAGATCACCCCACCCTGCCCAGAAGTGGGTGTGTTAGGGTTGATTTCACCCTACAGGATTTTTAGTCGCCCAATGAGAAACACGTGTGCCAAGTGTCATGAAAATTGCTCTAGCCATTCGGAAGTGATGCCAGAACATACACACACAATGATTATATATATAATTTATATGAGAGAGAGAGAGAGAAGAGCCAAGCAGAATGACACCTTTTATTGGCTAACTCAGCAGATTACAATACGTAAGCTTTTGAGGCAACTCGGGCCCCTTCTTCTGTAATCATTACATATGTACACTGTATATATGTATGTAGATTGTCAGTTCACAAGATTTATGCACATTGTTCTCTTAACGGGGTTTCTCGATTTGAGGATAGAAGAGTTTAAAAATTCACCAATGTTTTTCAGTGGGAGTTTGTGAAATTCCAAAAAACGTGAACTTTTCTCACAAATTTCTTTGAAAAAAAAAAACTGGAAGCCAATTAAGTTGTTTTTCATGTGGGTCTGACGGAGACAGGAGGTCCTTTTTACATTAAATACAAAAGCCAACTAAAAATGAGCGCATTAAATCATCAAAAAGGAACATAAAATGGTAAGAGTGTGAAATGTCAAAAATCAGACACGTGACATTAACCAAAACTCCCAATGGAAATGTGATAGTGAAAAGGAAGCCATGTTCAAGCTGTGTTGGGGCCGAGCCCCCTTTCACACATGCAGGCAGACCCTCCTTGCTTAAGACGCATGAATTAGGACGTCAAGAAAATCACACGCGGGCCTTGCGAGTTCAGTTTCACGACTGCCGCCTTCCCATTTGTGGTGAAACAGAAGCGCCAGTGTGGTGGAGCAGCAGGATTTGCTCAGCCCAGGGATCATGCTGGACTATATAAAGCAGCTGGTCACGTTTTATGTGGTTTCACTTTTGATCCATAAAATGAACCATCAGACACCTTGGTCACCTCGCTGCTCCACCAGCTGTATGGATTTTGCACATTTTCCTTACGTCTGCAAGGCCCTTCCTATAAACGCTCCGATTCTGTTATTCCTCCTCAGTCCAAACGATGTGCAGTGCTGCTTACTTGGCCTGAGGAGAGGGGCCAGAAGTCTGTGCCCAACACTGGACCTGTGCCCTTGGTCTTTGCCAGACTTGCTCTTGGTGATAAATTTGATTAGGTGAGACTGAGAAGGCCTTCTGGTGTTGTAGTCATTCAGTCCCCTCACTGACTTGGGCTCGTCTGGCGTCTCTCTGCACACACGTGCCACTCTTTGAAGCGCTTGCTCTCATCTTCCTCATTCATAGGTCACTCCCAATAGCACGACTGTCACGATCTGGTTTAGTTTTGGTGATACTAGGGGGCTTCGCTCGTCAACCCCTTCAATCTGCCAAGCACTACGCGCCATTGTGAAGAGGAAGGCTGAACGCACCCAAGGAGACGCGGCGCTCCTCCGAAACCCCGTTTTAAACGGTGACACAACGGGAAACAAACAACAGTTGTGTTTTTTTACCTCTTCTTTGCTCGGTCAGCTGCTGCTGTCGTGCCGTGTGGTCGTCATCTCGTTGAACGTTTTAAAGTCACTGCCTTGTCTCTCTTCTCCCCCAGACGTCCTCAAACACTATTCGATCTCTTTTCGCTGTTCCGTAATATTTTCTGTTTGTTTGCACGAATGCGATCTTTACTGCCATTTTTTTTGAGACTTTTGAATGTTCCTACTTCCATTATCTCGAACCTGCTCTGCACGAGTATCACGAGACTTGCTTACAAAGGTGACGTGCCCGTCACACTGGACGTGAAAGTGTCTCTCTTCCAAAGATCACGTCTTGTCCCAAGTTTTTTTTTTTTATATAATAGAGAGATATTTTACCATCTTTGATGCCACTTTGAGGTTTTTCTATCACCGACAAAATGTTGGCTCAGTCGTTAGGGGCGTGGCCTACAAACTCGCAGCCTCCAGTTCACCAGTGTATTGGGATTAAAAAGTCATCTGCTGCTATCTGATCGATCGGATCGTATCTTCCTTGGTTTGGACTTCGATTCTGGCCTCTGTCTGCTTTCGGTCACTTTTTTCCTTTTAATTCTTTTTTTTTTTTTTGGTTTTACTCGTCTCTCTTTGGTTCCCCTCTGAAAATGACTAAAATGTCGGGACAACAGCAGCATGGCAGTCTGTGTGGGGTCTGCAGTTTGCGTGATCTCCCTGTGTGCAGCTTACCCGACCTGGTGGCCTTAAGCTGGCACAGCAAGAGGAAGTGAGAGTCTGTGATGCACTGGCGGCCCCCTTACACACAGTACTGTCGGGACCGACGCCGACTCCCTACAAACTTAAACCTGGACTCAGTGGTGTCAGTAAGTGGTCTTCAAATATGTTCCTGAACGGTCACATGTGGGCCACTAGATTCAGCTGGGACTCCCTGATAAGAACTGGCACCATCGTTTACAGCAAAACCAGCTAACCTGACCAGAGTTGTGCATTTCTAGTTATGGATGGTGAAGCAGGGACCTTCAAATCACATTCTGTGAAACCATGAGATGAGTTCAAAATGGTGGGCTATGTTGAGCCCATTTAAACTGTAGCAGTGCTACTATTAGTAAAAACTGCACCTCCCAGCAGTCCCTGCAGGTGTCCGAAAGGGGAGGAGTGTTTTTTGTTGTTGTATTTTGTGTTCGGTTTACCTGTCGGACTGCCTTGTGTTAATTAAGCCGTACGCAGTCGCCGTGTCCTGGATTGTATTCGTTGTTGGGGTCAGGATCGTCTTCTGTCTACCTGTGCGCGGAGGACTGATTGTGGATTCATTGGCTTCTCCGCTCCTGAACCATCCGTCCGTCCGTCTTCACCCTTACAGTGTCTACTGGTAGGACTGGTGTTTCATTCCCTTTCAGCGTGCAGATCTCTGGACTTCCTCTCGTCATCTTTCATTGCATCCGATGTTGTTTTTCATGGACTTTGCTGTGTGGAGTTGTTTGTGTTTATATGTTTAATGTAATTTCACTGTAGGGGTACAGGGTGGCATTATTGTTTTCATTTATATTGTTTAATTTCCTTATATTCTTTAATTGTTGTTAGTTCCCAGTGTGCTTTATTATGTCTCTGTTTGTGAGTGTGTGCGGGTTGGGCCAAGGCTGGAGGTGTCCCTGGGATCCTCTATAAAAACAAATAAATCACCGTCAAGTGAATCTTAGCGGCACCGGACTGCTACAAAACTGCCAACGGATGCTTCTCTGAGGAGGCGAGGTTGGTGCTCATGGTGTTGCTCACGCTCAGGAGGTCACATTACCAGCATTATGTATCATGGGAAAGAAACAAAAGGCAAACAGAAATGGAAAACACAGAAACCAGGAGCTTACATAACAGAGGCTGAGCCCGTAATGAAATCAAAAGACTGAGACCCCAGCACACCGCCTCATCACACCGCACGGTGGGCTGGCAAGGGCAAGGCACAGGCACTGGAGGGGAGGCTTACTTTGATCTGCGTAGTTCTTGGCCTTGAGCTCCAGCTGCCGTGAGAAGGACTCCAGCGACTCCACTCGACCTTGCAGGTCTTTCTTCTCCTGTTCCTGGGAGTCTTCAAATTCAATAAATTTCTAGTACAAAGAAAAAAAAAATACAGACAAGGAACCAAACGTAAGTCGTTGTACTCAAAAAATGCAAAGGCCTGTCAACGGCATGAAATGCACACCTGAATAATAAGGCATGGCATCAGACCACATCAAAGGCAGTGAAGCATCCATTACTTAAACTACTATGGGGGGTGTTCACTGCGAGGGTCCTTTGCCCAAGGTGCGAGTCATTCTCACTGAGCAGTGCCCCCGTCTGCACACAGCAACTCGTACATTTACATGGGGTTCAAGGGAGCCATGCCGCCCAAGCTTGACACGTTGAAATAAAAGGTGAAGAAGTGAGGCGCTGTTCTGCCATTTGCTCCCCAAATTCTCAAAATCCACATAGGCAGTGCCAGAGCGGTGAGGTGGTGGTGCCAATGCTCCAAGTGTACAAGCAGTGCTCGTGACTTCTCAGTGCTTTACATAAAGTGAATCTTAAAAGCCTGCAGAAGAGAACCCCCCATGGGCACACTGGTGAAAAGCTCAAAGGGACGGCGAAACCGAAGGCAGCTGCTGACACGGTCACCTCCATGACAGCCGGCACCCGAGCAGGCCACACGTCACAGGAGGGTCACCCAGGCGCCTGCTTTTGCAGACTGGCTGCCTTACAGCTCGGCTAAGCCAAGAGACCCGCTGCATCGAGTCAGCATTCTGGGTCTGCATGTCACATGGTCACATGATTCATCAGATGAGTGTCACATGACAACACTTCCAAACAAAGGAGGAAGGCGCTGGGCCTGCTATCAGGTCTCAAGAATGCTGACAAGTGAAGCTAAGGGTGGGCATGGTGGGGGTAGGGTGGGGTCAAAGAGAAGATTAACATCCTGCCCCCCCCCACTCCACACCAGCTGGCGCTGTAACATTATTAAAATCACATGGCACAAGGCACGACTCCTGCAAAGAGCACCTGGATGGGATGCCAATCGGCTTATTTCTGGGGACTGCTGGGAGAGGCTCTACAGTATCCACCACATCCCACAAACCTCCTCTCCCTGGCTTGTGTTTACATTTCTTCCGAAGGTCGTTGGTTCACTTTGGATTCATTCCTTACTATCATGTATGTTATTTAGCTACTTTTGGTCTCGCTATGCACGCTTTGTCAATTTATTTACAATGAGGCTAATCTTATTGTCTTTTGTGGGTGGATCTCCAAGAGGCGGGGTCACATTACCTCATCACTACGGCACCGCCCCCTAGCCTATAAAGGCAGGCTGGCAAAGGGAGCTCCTTGCAGTTCACAGTAAAGGAGAGGGTCGCATTCTAAATGTTGTTGTCCATTTTTATTCTGTATATACTTGGGTTGCTAGCCATTCTGCCGCTCTTCGGCTCTCGTACTGGGGCTTCACAAGTCCTTTGAATATTTTGCTGTTATTTTTCCATTTTTGTGAATCAATCCTTTTTTCTTTTTAAATATATAAAGATTCTCGTCATTGTCCTTTCTTACACAAGCCAGGGGTTGACAGACAGCCTTGTTGACGCAACAGCTAATGACGTCTACGACAACGTCAGTGAAGTGCGATTGGTGGACCACCAAGGAAACAGCAACAATTAAGTTGCCAGGGTACGTTAGTCCATTGTGCACTCGCTCACTTGTGATGACCAAGGCTGCTGGCTGGCACTGCCGCTACTCGGCCCATATAAATGCACACATGAGAAAAGGGTCTAAACTCTCTGTTGGACTCCAGCCTCTGTCACATCTGAGAAGGCCCGTCACCGTGAACCCAATCGCCTGCCATTGTAGTGGTCTGGGGCCAGTAAGATAAGACGGCGATTTATTTATTTTTTGGTGGAGATTCCAGGGACGCACCCAGCCATGGGCCGACCCGCACACACTCACAGGCAGAGACACAAAACCAAAGAATGAATAAATCATTTGTTAAATGAAAACCCAATGCACAACAGCAGCAATCGGGCAAACCTCCCCTTTCCCTACGGCGACACAGTCGTAACAGAACAACAAACACTCACGACAACGGCCTTACACAGTCCAAAAGCGGGTGAAATGGTCTGGTGTGAAGAGGACAATCCCGAGATCAGCTTCCGCAGTAACGGAGTGAAACGGTCCCAGCGGTAGTCCTGAGCGGCGAGGGGCGAGATCTGCAGGAGCGCTCCTTTCGAAGACGCACGGCGATTAGTCCACCACTGGACACATGACAGGCCGTCAGGCAGGCACGAGAGAGACGGCCCATTCACCCCAACAACAAACACTCCACAGGGCGCGACTGGCTTTTCAGATGACACGTGGGACCGAACACACAAAAACACCGTTCTCCCGTTGTTCCGCCAGACCCCCCCCTTTTCAACTTTCCCGCTGCCCTCTTTCGTCCCCAGCAGCCCCTGCTTCGGTTTCACTCATCCTATGCGGGTAATCCCCCTTGGGCTGCTGGGTAATGGAGCCGTTGACCCGTAGCAGTGCTACACCGTTACGTACCCAGTGACTGAGAGCCGACAGCCAATGAAAGCTCATGCAGGGACTCAAAGCACAGAATGCGGCGTCGAGGAATAAGGACCCTCCCAAACGGTCTGAGACTTCTGCGGGACCACCACAGCTATTAACCCTTCGTACATCGCTGGCTCTGTCGGCGATTTCCAGTCGCGTAACTTGACCTGGCACAGCAACTGTGACGTTGGCCTAAACTGCAGTCATGAACTCGGCTGTAGTGTTTTGACAGCTCTCGCCGTTCACACAGTGGGTATCGGGGGCACTAAAGTGGGCCACATCACCACACATCAAGCATCAAAACTGCAAGGCCACTTGGATTCTCATTGCTTGTGCCAAATTCTAATCATTGAGACACAAAAGATGGCAGGACTCTTCTGGCCAGTATGGCAGATGCCGTTGTGCCCATTGGTATCAACGTTCACTTTGATTCTGGGCCTTCCTGCTCCTTCTCACTCACTCTTTTTCAGCCTGGGCCTCTCGTTCCAATCACTACGCGGGTCTCTGTCCTGAACCCACCTGGATGTCGGTCAGAAACACCAGTGGTAAGAACGACTCCTCACGACCGCACTGCCTCCATCACCATCCACTAAACTGGTCTGCAATGCCTTTCTAGAAACATTCAAATCCGCCGCGGCGACGCGTCCCAAAGGTCACGTGGGTCCGTTTTTATTTGAAGGGATCGTCAAAAGCATCTCCACAGCGGTCTGCTGCTAGGCTCTCTAAGCCGTTAATGACGGGCCACATTAAACGAGGATTATTTATGTCCCAACAACCCCTAATGTTTATGACAAGGCTGGGAGGCATGGCATCGCGTCTGCCAGGAGGCGCACACTTCACAGGAAATAAAAAGAAGGCAGACGAGCTCCATTTATATCACTCCGAGGTTCAGAACGTACAACAATTACAACAATGAAGATCAAAACATTCGCATGTCAGAGCTGCTCCCACATCGGCGACGAGACAGAAACACCAGGACACAGCAGTCAGCTTTCTTTTGTTTTCCGCTGACTTCCTCTTATCTCACCCTGCAGCATGGGGCAGGAATCTCGATGATAAAACTGCCACTCGACTCAAACACAAGCAAGAGAAACCACAAAACAAATAAAAAGGTGTGGAGCCGAGCGGGACGACTAGGCCTCGGTTCACACCGCGACTCCATTCCAAACTTTAGATAGACTTGGGCAGCACACGGCTCTGACCTTTTCAGAAAAGTGTGAACGGCCAGACCAGAAACACAATGTGTCATACAGTATGTGGTGTGAAATCGGAGTCTAACCAAATGCCACTTGCGCACGAATGCCAACTAAGTTTGCTTTAATGTTTATGGCACCCTCGTCAGAGGTCTGCATTGAAAGAAAAAAAAAAAAAAAAAAATCAACGATCACAAAAAGATGGAACCCCAGTGCCAGCAGAAAGGAGGCTAGGTGGCGGACTTGATCAGAAGTTGGGGTGACTGGTGCCAGCCAATGCAGCTCAGATGCTATGTGCCGACTGTCGCAAATGGAGCGTCTCTCTCATGTGCGTCTTACGGACAGACTGACCGAAGTAATCAAACATAACCTCTCACCATTCAAACGCCTTCTCGCCTCATCCCACCAGTGCCAGCTCCTGCCCACAGGTTTCTACAGAAAGACATAGCAACGTACAGCACACCTCGCTTGGAGCAATGGCTGCAATCTCTTGTTTAATATTCATCTGCCATGCCATCACAACTGATGAATTTGACGGGGCTGGAGTAGCCGTCCCCTGTGGCTCCGCCCACGTAGTAGTGAAACAGGACAGGGAGGAGGGCCCCGCCCACTTCCCCCTCCCTTTAACCCGTAGCCTCAGCCTCAGATTAGCGTGAATACATCACCGCCGCAAGCGAACTCTGATACTCGGCGCAATGAGAGAAGTCACAAAAGCAACCGGAATATTAAAAGCAAATCCTAGAAAAAAAACCCAATCTCAATCCGTTAAGTTGTTCTCTCGTTCGCTAGCTAAACGGAGGTAAGGTACGCCCTGAGGCTCCGCCCACTCCGTCAGAAATTAATGGGTACCACAAGCAAACTCTGATACTTAGCGCGATGAGAGATGTCGTAAAATCAAAAGGAATGTTCAAGCAAATTATAGAAAAAAAACACGATCTCAATCCGTGAAGTTGTTCTCTCGTGAAAAGCAGGCAGACAGTCGTTAGATTTTTATATATATGTATATATATAATATGTATATATTCATAGCATCCGTAGTGCGAGTCTCGATCCGATTGATAGGAGTGGTTACCTACCAGGTAACGCATGTGGTTGGTCTGCCAGTCAGCAAACATCCGCCACGGGCCCTCTCGGTTACAAGGAGCAGATCAGAGAATCAGATCGAGATTCAGACTACGGATGCTATGAATGGAATTACTCCGATCTCCAGACTGTCAAATATACGGACCACACGCCGTGGCTCTGATGCGGATGTCCGATCCCTGCGAGGGGTACAGTGGAGTGTGTACGCCTGAGGAGCCCAAATAAGGCGGGTGAAACACGTGCTGCGTACCCTTTGCATTATTTGGCAGTAAACTATTTCATTTCGAGAGACAGAGAGATACTTGATTAATCCCAAGGGGATATTCCCACACTCCTGTAGCAGCAGCACACTGATAAAGAACAATATTCAATTAAAGAGTGATAACAATGCAGTAGAACAGACAGACAATAGCTTTTTATATAAACGTTAACGTTTAAGAGTCGCGTAGTGTGGGGTCTCCTCAGTCTGGAGATGATCCTGTTCAGTGGATTCTCCATGATTGACAGGAGTCTGTCTGCTCTGTGCCCATCGCTCTGCCACGGATGTCAAACTGCCCAGCTCCATGCCCACAGTAGAGCCTGCCTTCCTCACCAGTTTGTCCGGGCGCGAGGCGTTCCTCTAATTTGTGACATCCTCCGAGTTGTCCTCTGCAGGGCAGTGCCAGGGCACCCGAGTTTGACAGATTAGCCCTCGTTTCCCTGTCCCCGTTTTGTTCTTCTCTGTCACTGAACTTCTGCTCTTGGTTTTGATCTGTGGTCATGTGTCGGACACTCGGTTTTGACCTTTTGCGCACTACAATTCTCCCAGCCATTTTTCCCTTAACCGTCTCTCGAGTCAGTACAACGGTCAATCAGTCAAGTACCTTAGGGGCCAAAAACCTAAAAACGAAACACAATCATCTCGATGGCTGCGTCTGCTCCCGTGTATTACATTTAACGAAAGCCCTCACAAAACACAAACAAACAACAAACAAACAAACAAACTGGTAGAGTTTCCACATGGGCGCCCACTTGCCAGACATCCAACTTTCTGTACAATCCGTTAACGGTCCAAGTAAGAAAACGCAACAAGACTGTGTGTACCCCACTGCCTCTCGACTCTGACCCAACTTCAGTGAGGCAGCGGGCTTCCTTTTAAGTGAAACCTGGGAACTGCACTCCGGTCTCCTGCCCAAGTCCTCTGAAGCTCTTCTGGGTGGTATGATAATCAGGGCAGTCCTCCCTGGGAGTGCCCAAAGACCCCGCTAGGCCTGCATCTCTGGACTCCAAGTCCCATGCCACTCTGTGGGTGTCCCAATCAGGTTTAGCTCCGAGGAGCACTGCCACCTGCTGGACGGGGGAGTGAACTGCTCCCGCTGAGCCCATTTGCCTAATCCTTCCTTTATCCCCAGCCAGGATGCTTGTCCTTCTTTTCTGGCACCTACAATATTAATCTGCTAAAATTAAAAACATGTACGCAACACTACCATCAATTTGTCTGTTCATTGTTCCTCAGTATTTCTGCTTTGAAGAGCCCGTCAGGATCTTTCTTTCAAAGGAAAATCATACAGGATGTGCCAGAGGTGCTTGGGCCCGGGGCACCATAGAGTCCTGAGAATCCAGCTGTTGGCAATGAAAAGAACACAACGTCACACATGAGCCTCTGGCCTCCTCCCTCTGTCTGCGCACACTCATCCAAAGGCGATGAAACACAATAATGATAAACCTAAAATTTTAAAATGAAGTCACTTTGAGCTACGGTGTGAAGATGGTAACCACAAGAGCTAACCGAATGTTAGAGAGAAAAGGAAAAAATGAGAAGGTCCGGGAGTCAAAGACACAAGTCGAGGGCAAAGCTGATCTCACGTCAGAGCCAAACAAAAAAAAAACAGAATCTGAAATTCAGGAGTCGGGAACCACCGCGAGAAATCCACTAATCGGCAAGTCAATAAGGAAATAAACTGCAAAGAAAAAGTTTGATCTGCAAAAGTCCGACAAAGGTGACCCGTTAGCAGACACCCAGAATTGTGACCCTTGACACCACACGGTAGCTGCCCAAGCCTAACCCGGACCTGCATACGGACGACAGACTCACAGAAGAGTGGCCATCACCGAAAATAAAGATAATGCCACAGCAACCCCCCTACATGAAACATACGGAGAGAACCAACCGAGTCAGAATGAGCTGCAAAAAACCCGTAGAAAACCATCCGACTCTAACATGGGCAGGACTTGAGCCCAGGAGTCCGAGTTCACAGCAGGAAGTGAAAGGAAGGCTGAGAAGGACAATGAAGTAAATGTCCACCCATCCATTTGTGAATGGTTTGTTCCACTACAGCGTCACAGTGAGTGGCAGCCTCTCCTGGCAGACACTGGGCACAAAGTGGGTGCGTGCCCGCCAACATCACCAGTCCGACTCGGATACAATAGGAGGTGGGCATAAACTAGACACCCGGATACAACTTACACGGAGCCCGGGAGTGCATGGCAACTGGACACAGCAGGGCCAGCAAGTGCAGCGTCACAAGCGCCACTTCACACAGATGTTTACAGAATGATGTCACATCAACCGCATAACAAAGAGCAGCACAGAAAGGAAGCCATTTGTTCCTGAAAACTCCCAGTTTCCGCTTCCTCTTTTCTAGCTGTCTAAGAGCTTCTGTAGATTACACAGATTTAGGAATTTCCTCCGCGCTGTCACACGGCTGGCTACCTGAGCGCTGCCGCTTTCCTGTCATCAGAGGCTCGGGCTAACGTGGGGCGCACCAAACAGGACGGCTTACGAGCGCCGCACAGACCACCGGACACAAAATCCTCAACGAACAGAGAGAAGGCGGCAATCGGCACACGACAAGGGTGGGCTTGGGCTCAGGACAGGACTGTTATCTCATCACGTGTTACTTTAATCACAAGTGCCCTTCTTGCGTTGACACTCGGCTGACTGTGACGAGGACGTCCGACCGGCTTATTGTGCTGATGCTCACAGCATCCTGCATGGACATGTTGAATATTTTAAAACTGGCGCAACTCCATTTCAAATTTCCACCTGACCATCCCATTGTAGCGCCCTGGTGGGCCAGAGCCCGTTCCACTGCAGACACTTTAAATTTCTACAAACGCACCAATCAACAAATCGGTGACTGCGGTCGGCTAATCTGACGTACCCCCTGACTAGAAGTCATGTGATGCGTGTTAGTTTTGCACATCCAGGACGGCACTTCTGTCGTTATTTGTGAATTCCTGTTATTGTTTTAAAAGGCAGACGTATTATTATTATTATTCATTCATTCATTCGTTTCTTTTTTTTTTTTTTTAATCGCCATTACTTAGATGTCACCACCCCACCCTTTAAATGCTGGTGTTGGACCACATCTGCCACCATTTGCAGAGTCTGGCTTTACACAGAAGTCACATGACATTCGAAAGCCTATTTAAGATCTGCTTCTGCTCAAAGACGGGAGTCGGGACTTGGCCTCGCATTTGGGCGACAGGTTTTGGTTACTCGGTGCGATTTTGTGTTTTCCTGGCCTTTCACCTTGCCGACCCATTTTGCACTTTTTATTTTTTGCCATTTCACAAATCGGAATACCGGGATGCTAAAAATGGACTAAGTGGGCTCATCAAATGGATCAGAAGGTGGAGGACTTTGTCCAGTTAAGCTGCAGCTCTCATGACTTGAATAGCAGGCTGTGCTTAACTTCCTGAAAATGAAAATTCAGACACAGACTGAAGGAGCGAGCGGCTAAGCCATTTCCAGAGTACCTAACATCGAGATCTGTTGCTCCTCATTGGTGACCAGGTGTTGGCACCCTAAAGGCGATTAACAGCCACCATGACTGGCATACTGTGTGGTCTCCTGATGAACTCTGTAAAGCCCCCCGTGACGGTGTACGCCATCCGTTAGTGAGGGAATGATTAAGCAAAATAGTTGAGCACATGTGGGAAAACGTGGCAGCGATCCAGCCAAATCCGGTCGCTCCCCATTCCATAGGACCTCCTCCTCCAGAAGCGACAGACGACGTGAGCTCTCGTTCCCAAAGCGCCCAGCCTCCAGCACACTGCATTCTCATCGAGCCAAAGCTACCGCGTTCCCATTTTCCCATTGTGGGTTATTTCTCCGCGTCATCCAGAGCCTCCAGTCGGAACCAATGTGCTCATCGGCTGCTAGGGAGAAATAAGGTCACAATCTAAAAAAAAAAAAGAGGAGGAGGAGGAGGGAGAGCATGTGATCGAGGCCAAAACGGGACGCTGAGAAACTCCCGACTCATCTCGGATTGGAAAAATAAATAAACTAATGAGGTGGGCCGAGAGCTGCGGCGGGAACACTTCAATTATTACCCAGCAACCGGACGTCAACTCCAAGAACATCTTGGCTGAGAACTTCAACATGAAGCCACCCGAGGGGATTAAGGAATGCTTTACCCTCACACAACGCTGCTTAATTAGTCTAACGGTCGAGGAGCCCGAGACTGGTGACCTCTTAGCTACACGAGGGGGTCTCCGGACTGAGCTGAACAAGCAGACACACTAATGTAGAGGGGATGACGCAAAATGATTCAGGCGTGAGCATCAGTAGGCTTTGTGCCCTCGGACCCGAGTTACCCAAAGTCTCCTCTAACATTTCAGTCATCTGATGCTGACCCTTCTGATCATAAAACGGACAGCAAGTGAATTGCGCTACTTGAGGTTTCACTTGAGTGCGAGATTCGGCTCAAAATCATCGTCATCTCATAGCTGGTTTACGTTTCGAGTTTGGTATTTTTTTATCCAGCCATTTTAGCTCTAGATGTCCTCAAGAGATTGTGATACACAGACGCATGCAGACACACAACCTTCATTGAGATATCGAAGTTTTCGGTATCGGGGACCCCAAAACAATGGACTTTGAGATTTTGGACAAACCTAAAGCTTTTCCTCCTCCTCCATAGACGATACGGAGGGAGCAGACAAAAATAAAACACCAAGAAACCAAGCAGGGGTCAACTCTGAACGAAACAATGCGGCTAGCAGTGGCAGACCTGAAATCACAGTCCAAAATGGAGCACAACCAAACACCTCGTAACAACCCGGACGCGTCTTGAAGGAACATCCACAACCTCAGCTGCATGGGACAAGCAGCAGCATGAGGGAGGGCTGGGCAGCAGTGGCATCAGGGTGGCCCCGCCTCTTGGGGCACCAGCCACAAAACACAAGAGAACAATATGAACAGAAACGACACAAACAAAGAAGATGTGGGAAAGGAATACACACACAAAACCCTGGCTGAAACGGAACAAGCCCATTGGCTTTGGGGGTCTCATCTGTGATTCATTGCGGCTTCAACAGCTTGGTGGGAGTCAGTATGGTGGCCTACTTGACGGGCCAAGAATCTCAAGTCTGAGGACAGAGACAAGAAAATATATCGAAGGAAGCGAATGCCCTTTCTGGTCCAGTCAGGAAAGACAGACAAAGTAGGAGGGGTGGCCCAATAAAAGAGTTGAAGGGTCCGCACAGGTAAAGCCAGCGGGTCAGAACAGTAAGCCACCCTCCCGTGTTCTTTGTAGTTTGCGTGTATTTTTGTCCTGATTATCCCCACACACACACGCGTGCACATGCTTACATACATAAAAAGGTGCCAGCGCTTCATTAGCCTGACCACCCCTCAAGGGGGCTTTCCATTACTGTTCCCTATTGTACACACATTCACACATTTCACATGGAGTGCCCACCCTATCAGTAGATTGCCTTCTTAGATTTTGCTTCCGGCTTTTTCTTTCTGTTTTATCTCAAGAGTCAGCCTCTCACATGATTTAAAGCTATTTTGTAATCGGATTTATTTTTATACGCGCAGCGTAAATGAGATCATATGACCAATAAATAAGGCCGCCCTGTGCCAAAAGCCCTCATTTGTGTTCAGCCCGCTCCGCTTGGCGTGTTCTTCTTCTGAAGGCAAAGGTCGCTTTTCATTTTCAATTTATCTTGGCAGACAGCAGAGTCAGATTGTCAGCTCCAACTCCAGCGACGCCAGCAGCTTATGGTCAGAAGGGGGGGCTTATCGCGACAAGCCCCCCAGGCCTCCCTGCGGGAACCTTTGAGCACGAGGGCCCTGTCACAATTCCCGAGTCTTTAGTGCTGCCCAGAAAAGACACTTAAATGGTTTTCTCGCTTACAGGGGATCAGAAAAGGAGGAAAACCTTTGCTCTCCTGACAACGTGAACATAAAGCAAGTGGAGGATTTGAATAATTTGAGGCCTGCTCGAGTAAAGCTCTCCATTCATACCAAACTCGCCTAATCCAACTGAAGACTGGCGGGGCTGGGTGCAAGGTGGGCACCCAGCCTGCAGAGGGTTAGGGGTTGGGTCAATTCAGCATTGGCATGCCCAAATAAAGTTCTGCCAATTTGCTTTTCATTAGTTGGTTTGGTTGACCTTTGGTTGATCGTCCATAAGGGGAACTCTGCTTTGATTCAATCAGCACCACACAAGAGCACCTTAGTGCATGCAAAGAAACAAAAACTTGAGACATCCTTATATATAACTAGCAAAATACCCGCGCTTCGCAGCGGCAAAGTACTGCCTTAAAATTGTTATTAAGAAGAAAATTAAACCTTTTTAAACGGAGGGAAAATATGCCAATAATGATTTGTGAAGGATCTCTTTGTATGCCATGTTGTGAGTTCGGCCCTCCGATTGTAATCTGACCAAGCTGTGCGCTGAGCTTACTCTGAGCATGTAACGTACAGTCGGCCATGTGAACAGTAATCTTGTCTCAAATCTCACAGCTTGGATTGCTGCTGTCATAATCGGTTTGAGTTTCATGGTTTGTTTCAATGACGACAGTATTTGTAGGACTTGTTGTGTTGAAGTGACATTCGACATCTGTCAAGTGTTGTAAGCACACAACCAGTTTCATCGATAACTTCACATCCAGCTTTTGAGAGTTTAAACATTCATAAACATCAAAGTGTCCACTACTCAAATCGTCACCTGTCAATCTAAGATGTTTAAGAGGCATTGGCAGTTGTCGAAAGGTGTAAAATATTTGGCCATTTCTGTACACTTGAAAGCGACAACTGAACAATTCAGCGGCAGCCATCAACTCACATGCAGATCCACAGGTGAAGGCCTTAAGCATTTGACTCTTCTAGTGCTCCTGTGTAGTCTAATTATCTCCTGTACGTCATCAGTCCACACCTTGAACCTGTCCAGTCATTCAATACATAAGACACAATGGATATCAAGAGTGAGCCTGATATGGCCGTGCAATATGTGACACAGAGAATGGAAAAGGCAGGTGCCATCTCTGGGCATGGAAACCACTCGGTAAGTGACAGTTCTCTGATCGATGGTGATCACCTCGATAGACATGTTAATGGGGGTACGGTTGGAATGATAAAGGAAATGGGGACCTGAACAATGTAAAGTAAATCTAAAATATCTACACAATAACTATAATCGTAATAAATGAACAATAAAACAGCGGAGAAGCTGTGGATTAAATAAAAAGGCTGTAGTTATCAGCAGGGAGACGTGAATCCTGTGGCAAAGCAAGGAAGGGAATGTAGAGACTGGAGCGACGGACGGCCTTATATAGGCAGGCAGCCAACAACGTGGGAGGAGTTAAGATGGGGGACCCAACGCCACCTCAAACGGTGACCGAGCTGCAGGCTATGGACGTATATTTGTACGTAAGTAGGATTAAGTTAGCGTTGGGAACCCGCGTACCAGATTTCTTGAAGATGGGCCCATAAGTAACAAAGACCGTTGAAAAGTTCAATATGGCGGCCAACAGTGGCATCATACCACCGAAATAAGTACGTACATCGGTTTCGGTTAGTGCAGGGAAGCCGCCTACCAAATTTCGAGAAGATGGTGCTATAAATAAGAAAGTTCAACATGGCGGACGTTGTTGACCGTTATGACCGTTACGTGTAGAATTTCTAAATGAAACCTGCTTAACTTTAGTAAGTAAGCTGTAAGGAATGAGCCTGCCAAATATCAGCCTTCTACCTACACGGGAAGTTGGAGAATTAGTGACGTTGGAAAGTTCAGTATGGTGGCCGACAGCGGTGTGATACCAACGAAATAAGTGCGTACATCGGTTTCCGTTAAAAGTTCAATATGGTGGCCGACAGTGGCGTCATACCATCGAAATAAGTAAGTACATTGGTTTTGGATAGCACAGGGAAGCCGCCTACCAAATTTCGTGAAGATGTGGCCATGAATTAGAAAGTACAACATGGCGGACGTTGTTGACCGTTACACGTAGAGTTTCGAAATGAAACCTGCTTAACTTCTGTAAGTAAGCTGTAAGGAATGAGCTGTCAAATGTCAGCCTTCTACCTACACGGGAAGTTGGAGAATTAGTGATGAGTGAGTGAGTGAGGGCTTGGCCTTTTATTAGTATAGATTTAATACAATCCGTATGTATGGTGTTCGCGTCATTACCTCGACTCAACATAAGTTAGAACCATCCAATGGGACGGCTGGGTATTAACAACAGTCATTGTTTAAATTTTAGCCGATCTCAGATCTAAAATGAGTGACAGTCGCAACGCAGCCAGAAGAGCAGCGGCCGCGCAAAGTATGCACAGGAAACAAAGTCACATGACTGACGAGGACACCGAACCTTTCGATAATCCGATGTATATGGATTGGGATTCGATAGAAATGGTCGTTAAAACGAATGTCAACACTGTGGTTGACATTAATCAATCCTGCACCCATTGGAGACTGGCAGGACATGATCCGCCACTCCAACATAATTATTACTCCAAATTATTACTTGGTTTGCTGAAAAAAATCAAATGAGGAGCGCCGAAGAGCTGAGTTCATGTCTCGCATCCCCGTTTAAACAGGAAGCTCTTCATAACATCGGCCGAAAAGGTCTATTTGAAGCACAAATCAGTGCCATGATAACAAAATCATTTCAAGGACTTAAAAAAACAAATAATTCTTTGCAGAGAGAGTATGGATTTCACAAACGTAGAATTTGTAGCCTGATCTGATCGGCTCCCAGTCGTTAGTATTTATATAAAGAAAAACCCAAAAAACTGAACGCGGTCCATTTAAAGGTTTAACTGCCGTTCTTCTATTTGTTTGAAATCTGTCACCAAGCATCGCCTCCCAGAAGGTCCTTCACAGTCTTTGCTGCTTTTCATTTTGTTATACGGTTCTTGAAGCCCGAGATGCGATTGTCCACAGAGAACAGGAGAATATTCCCACTGGGGTCTAAAGTTATTGTCATTAATCACAGACAGCCCCCCAAACCAGGGCAGAAATGAAACAGTCGGTGCGTTCTCGATACGACACGGGTGGTCGTTCCTGAAGATGGTACTGACGTGTTCGTCCTCCTCGGCCTTCTTAATAAACAGCTGTGCTGTTGACATTTTCTGTCCATTGTGAATGCCAGAATGATGGGACTGGCATCCCAGCAGAGATGGATGGCGACTCTTCTCCTGGACAGGCCTCCATTATGGAAGGATGTGGATGGGCACGCATCCTGGCTGGCTTGATCTGCAGGCACCTTACCCGGCGGAGAAGCCATGATGGGAGGATAGAAGGAGACTGTTTCTCAGGGCCATGTATTCCCCTATACACAGGGTGGCAGCATTCCTTCTGGTGGAACTCCCATGGGTACACCACAGGGCATATTGGGAGCTGTAGTCCTGATGGGCAGCCCTGTTGGAGTACTTGGGTGCTGCCAGGAGGAGCTGCAGGGGAGCTTAACCGCTACTTTGGAGGGCTACCAACTTGCAATGGTGTGGCACCAGACGTACGCCCAGGTCTGGCATATAAGAATCTGCCGCCACCTCCTCAGCAGGCCATGGACAACACTCAGAGAGGAGGAGCAGGAGAACGTGGAGATGCGGCACTGACTTTAACCCTGGGATGGTGACTTTGTAAGCTAAGTGTGACTCTGGGTTCGGGGCCACACGTTTTTATTGAAGCTCAAGCGATTATCCAGTATGGCTCTTAGGTACTTAAAGCTACCAGCTCTCTCAGCTTGCACTCCAATGAGGAGCACTGGTTATACTGGTTCTTCACATTTAGTTGAAGGTTCTGCTCCTGGCCCTCCTCCTCCTCACAACGTGCCACATTGTCAGAGGTGCCAGTCAGCGCTGTCAGATCGAGAGGAGTGTGGGACCACCGCTCTGCCTTGTGGAGCCCCTAGCCACTTGTAACTCCCTACCTTGACAAGCTGCTCCCTGCTAAGGAGGAAGAGATGGGGGTCCACCAGTATGTGTTCCTGAAGGATTTCAATGGTTTGCTCTATCAGACGAGACTCCTTTAAAGCCACGTCTTTTATGTTTCGCTTTTTTCTTTTGCACATCGGCTCCTGTGACACAATCAGTTTTCCGTTATCTGCATTCAAGCTCATACCTGCCCTTATTTTGGACAAAGTTCATCACGACGTGACACGTCCCAGGTACAGCAAGGCAGCGGGATGTTTAAGAAAGCAGCAATGAGCCAGCGGACATCTGAATGCACTCAGACGTGACGCGGCCTGCTGGAGGAGACGAATTACGTGTGGCCTACTTACTCCTCACTGGAGCCCCTCAGCTCAGCTCTGTGGAGTACAGAAAAATGACAACAGCGGCCATGAAGTGCTGCAGGATTACCGCTGCTTCACGGTTCAAGACGCGGCCACTGCTCGTTCTCCCCAAGTACTCCGGGGGGCACCTCCTTCCATGTGAAAACGTGCAGTTTGGGTTCAAACGGGGGTCCGTGGATGAGCTCGACCACACAAGTCATCTCAGAACAGCCCCGAGGCCCCCGGTGACCCCCAACACAATACACAGCTTAGGAAACGGTTGACTGGGGGGTGT
Source organism: Polypterus senegalus (assembly GCF_016835505.1). NCBI lineage: Eukaryota > Metazoa > Chordata > Cladistia > Polypteriformes > Polypteridae > Polypterus > Polypterus senegalus. The sequence goes on from NW_024385845.1 coordinate 19,452, forward strand.
CAGAGTGGGCGTACAATGGAGGACGTTCTTCTTGCAGGATCTCAGGTGGTTTGTATGCAACACAGCAAATCCCAACAGCAAAGCGTTGTCAGCAGTTGAGAGATTAGCTCACAAAATGCAACGAAGGGGAGGAACTGAAAGCGTCGACTTACTTTGTCTTAGTTTTGCATTTTTATTTGTGTTGACGTGCTTGTGCCCCCCTCTGTTTAATATTTTTACATTTGCAGCGCTCCTAGAAAGTGCTGTCCGCCCTTTCAAATCCCTCCGTTACTGCATAAATGTGGCCTACAATGTGATCAGACTTTTAGGAAGGTCATAAAACAAATGACGCCAAATCAGGCACCATTGCTGTTCGGTGCGGTCCTGATGGTGGACTCCCAAACACAGGCCCTTGGATCCTCCGATGTCACACTGGGGTTCTTCGGGACTTCCTAGAATACTCCATGCTTTATTCTTGGAGAGAACTGTATTGGTCGCCCACTCCTTCGAGGGTTACAAAAGGGTTGAATTTCTTCCATATTTACACGATTTGCCCGAGAGTGGCCTGGTGGAGTCCAGAGTCTCCAGAAATGAGGTGGTCACCTTTCCCAGCCTGCCCTGTCGGATGCCCTTAGCAGTCTCCTTTGATCGAGGCATGGCACACTGTACAAACCCATGTGGTGAAGTTCAGACCCCGATTTATGGACCCCCCACACTCAGCCCTGATGGATGTCCCATTGATTGAATTCAAATGAACGGATAATCCTAGGGGTTCACATACAAGTCTCGAACGCCGGATGGTTTTCCCCAATAAAGGTTTGTGTGTCATTTCTAGAAGTGGGTTCTCCTTACCTTGTTTTAGGACTTGTGTCCTGAGCTGTGATAGAAACTGAGAACATTCAAAAGGGGTCCCAAACATTTTAGCACCAGTGCACATTTACTCAATCAGCAGATACTTGGATCCAAAGTGACTTACAAAGAACGCCATTATAACAGAGTCTGGGGCACAGAATACCATTTAACATTTGCCAGGGCAGGTACAGGAATCATTCCATTAAAAACGTTAGGTTCCCCTGTGCCCCCCACCAGCCCGATACAGTACAGGGGACACTGCCACCTAGTGGCCTCTGTGCTCTCACACTGGCATAAGTAGGATGACAAGTCCTCCTCTTTCAGTTTCTGTTCTGGGGGTCGATGGTGAGGCTTCACTGGGTTTAGAGATTTATCAGCCCCTTCCTGTCAGTGGCACAGAATACGCCGCCATTGTCAGGTGCCATGATTAACGTGTAATGTCAACGTTACCTTGCAGCGTCCGCCTTGCTGGCCTGAAAGATCTCAGAACAGAGTTTACAACACCTTTCCTCCATTAGCAGATTTTTCAGATCTCTGTCTATATATAAAATCCAACATCTGTCTGTCTGTTTGCTTTTCACGAGAGAACAACTTGACGGATTTAGACCGGGTTTCTTTCTAGAATTTGCTTGAACATTCCGGTTGATTTTGCGACTTCTCTCATCGCACTATGAATCATAATTTGCTTGCTGGAGCCAAATATTCACGCTAATCCGAGACATAGGCTGCAGGCCAAGTGGGGGGGAGTGTGACATCAGGAGTGGGTGGGGCCCTCCGCACTGTCCTGTTTCACTACTACGTGGGCGGAGCCATGGGGCACGGCTAGTAACAGTAATAAAAGATAAAGAAGCCGATTGAGCAGTCCGATCTAGCAAACCGTAGAATAGACTGGAAATCCAGCTGCTTGCCCACCTTGAGACTTCTTGGCAGCTGAGCACCTGGTTGTGGATTTTTTCTTCACTTTTTTGTTTCCTTAAAGTCCTCTTCATTTAAAGTGCCAGGCACACATCAGGATGGAAAAAGCCTGCAGATGACAAGTGCCAACTCAAACAACACACATCTAAAAGCAAAAGAGAGCAAAACAGCTCCACAGGTAATCAGGAGAAAAACCCACTGGGTGACAGAAAACAGCAGCAACAGCCTGCCTCCCACCGGCACTCAATGGTCATCCCGTGCGCCGTCTCCCTGGCTTTGTGGTGGAGTGGCGGCCTAATCCTCCGACAAACAGATGACGGCTCCACAGTAAATGATACCCTTGTACTCATTCATTGTAAAAATAGCCGGCCTCGACACTGACCTAATGTGCCACCAGCCCTGCCGCGCTCTCTTCTTCCCTAACCTTAACGCATTTGCCAGCATACATGTAATAATTAGAGGGACGAGCTTCATTCAGTCAGCCGCTGTAATTATCAGGCTTAAGTGAAAAGACGAACATAAAAACAGCAGGAAAAAAAAAAACAACACACAGCAGCGCGCTGGAAAAAATGAGCTTGTGATGTTTAGATGGACACAAGTGACCAGAATCGGGATACCGCATGGGGTCGCAAAATAAAAAGGATTCACTCACAGATAACGTTTCATAAAACTTCTGCTTTGGCCATCAATCCGCTTTCTAACCCAGTGCCCATCCTGGCAGTAGTAGAACCAACCATGGATAAAATGCCAGTCCACCACAGGGCAACTGAGACTCCCTGTGCCAACCCATTTACCACAGAGATGATGTGATCACATGACTGTTTCATGCACCATAGTATTTACACAGTGACTGCAGACATTACGGAGACCCCTTCACTTTCTGCACACTTTATTGTGGTCTCAATTTCACTTTAAATGGAGAAAGTGGTCATTTTGTCCTCGGTCTACACTCAATATCCCATAATGACAAAGTTAAAGTCTGCATTCAGAAAGGTTTGCAAATGTATTAAAATCCAAACAGTGAAATCTCTCCTTCATAGAAATATTCAGACCCCAAGCTGTACTCGGGTGCATCCCCCACTTGTGTGTTGAGAACTTGACTGGAGTCCACCGGAGGCGTCATTTAGACAGACAGAGGCACACGTGGACCTGTGAACTGGACAAACACCAAGCCAGGAAGTCCAAGGAACTCTCGGGATGGAGACCGCTGTGACCAAACGTTGGAGAGGCACAGAGGAGTTAAAAGCATTTCTAACCTTTGTTAGAGTCTCAACAACTGTGAAATGGAAGAAGTTGTTTGGAGTCTCCCATGAACAACCAGGCAAGAAGGGCCTTGACCAAAGACTCGACGGTCGGTCACCCTAATGGAGATTTGCAGTACTAGCCTTCCACGAGTTGGGGGCAGTCGGTGACCACCAGTCGCGTAGTACGACCTCCCCCAGAGACTCGGCCTTAGAGCTCCTCAATGAGCCTTTGCGAAGGTGGACAACCACGGAGCGCTCGGCCAGGAACCGATACAGGCAACATGGCTGCATGGGAAAAGCAAAGTGCGCATTTGGAACTGCATAATTAGAAAAAAAAGTGCCGTCTGTCCACTGCCTCACGTCTCTTATATCAGGTCAGAATGGGAAAAGATGGGCCAGGGAGGTGGCTGAACTCACCACACCTGGCAAACAAGCACACGTTAAGTGGCTACCCACGTATGGCGAGCTTGGAATACTGGAGATTTGTGAAGGAGCCGAGTGATCCGACATCCCCTACAAACCCTAGTCGCGTCAGTGCACACCCCGCAGCTACAGTCGTTAAGCGTGAGCGTCATCCTTTAGCACTCCTGGTGAGATTCGAGTCAAAACCAAGGGAGGCTGCGGCCTGATCAAGCAGCAGTCTGTTGAAGGGCACAGTCGCTCACTGTCAGCCAACCTGAAGCCACAATCATTTAATATTCACATGCAAGGCAACTTAAGAAACATGACGGCATGACAAAATATCCTGAGGCAACCACTACAGAGAAAAAGTGAAAGAACAAATGAGAAATGATTAAAAAATGGAAACGGCAACTTTGGTTTTTATTCAAATAGCACATTAAGAGCAGGACGCTCATTCACTTATGACTTTGCATACGTCAGACAGAACCGCCTTTATTTTGTATACAAGACCATCCTGCTGCACGTTAAGAGCGGTTAAGGCTGGTTAGGCGACTGGCCAGGGTCACTCGGCGAGGCGGATGAGGGCACAGAGATGAAAGTCCACCTCCTTAGCCACTGCACACTGAAGTGACACTTTTGTGCATTTGACTACCAAATGTGCCTTTCACTTGGCATCACAAACGGGGCATCACTTGTGAGGCAAATCCCAACAGGCCTAATAACCGTCTACACACCTGGCCATGAAAACAGGCGCGTCCACACCCATCCACATCCCACATTCTGTAATCTCCTAGAGCTGACCACAAAATACAAAAGTGGCTGGCGGTTAACGAAATTCAAAGGCGTCAACACGGAAGACGTAGAGTGACGCAGGTCACAACAATCCTGGGGAAATCAAAAGCGATGGCACCTCCTCAGAACGATGGGCAGACATTCTTATTACTCAAGACTTGTCCCTTTCCTTACTTGACACAACCAAACAGAAACTGATCACCTCCTTAAACGAGGCTTTGCCCAAACCAGCAGTTCCTCACCGAGTTCTTACACACGTCAGGGACAACACTCTGAAAATAAAAATCAATCAATCCATCCTGTACACACACACACCTGCATTGACAAAGTCTCCAGCCCCTTCACTTTTGTCATATTTTGTGACATTGCAGCCTCCTGCTCAAATCATTTAAATCCAGTTTTTCCTCTCATCAAACAACACTCAGTACCTCAGAATAAAAAATGAAAACGGAATTTCAGACAGTTTTTTTATTTTAAAAATAAAAAGCTGAAATATCCCAACGACACAAACTTTTTCCTACGTATGTCATTGAAGCAACTTTGGCAGCCATTCCAGCCTGAAGTCTTCCCGAGTCGGACACGACGAGCATCTCGGGGCTTCCTGTCAGGCTGTGTCTGGTGGGACGGACACCACCGGTGGAGGGCCACTGCCCGCTCTCTCCAGAGATTTCCGATTGGGTTCAAGTCGAGGTTCTGGTTGGGCCACTCCAGGACATTCCCAGCGTTGTCCCTAAGCCTCTCCTGTGCGGTCTTTGCTTTGTGACCCTTTGGCCCAGTCGGAGGTCCAAAGTGCTCGGAGGAGTTTTTCCATTCAGGATATCTCTGAACTTGGCTCCATTCAGCTCTCCCTCAAACCTGTCTGGTCTCTCAGTCCCTGACACTGCCATCTCCATGCTTCATCGTTTGGAATTGTATAATTCCAGTGATGAGGGATGCCTGGTTGACTTCAGATATGATGCGAATTTTGGTTTTAATAGACCACAGAATCTCGTTTCTCATCGTCTGGAAGTCCTTGAGGTGCCAATTTGAAAACTCCAAGTGGACTTCCATGAGGCAAGGCTTCTGTCTAGACACCCTAGTGGAGTTCTGCAGTGATGGTTGGCCTTCTGGAAGTTTCTGCCATCTCCACACAGGTTGTCTGGAGCAGAGCCACAGTGACCATTGGGTTCTTGGTCACCTCTCTTACCAAGGCCCTTGTCCCGCAATTGCTTAGTCTGGTCAGGTGGCCAGCTCTAGGAAGAGATGTGGTCTTCCCAAACTTCATTCCATTCCATAAGAACTAAGCAGGCCGCTGTGCTCCTGGGTATCTTCAGTGCTGTGGTCTTCCCCAGATCTGTGTCTCGATACAAACCCGTCTCCAAGCTCTGTCGGCAACGCCTTCAACATCGTGACGTGGGACCCTCCTAGAGGCAGGTGTGTGCCTCTGCGAATCAGTCCTGTGCACATGGGGTCTCCAAATATCTCGACGGGATGCACCGGAGCCACATTTCAAGTGTCACAGCAAAGGGTCCGCATACTTGTCTCAGGGGGATTTTCAGTTTTTGATTTTAAATAGATTTGGGAAAGAAATCTACAATCCTGTTTTCTTTTAGTCATTTTAGGGTATTAAGAACGAGGAGATCAAAATTAAACAATTTTAATTTTGAAGGGGTCTGAAAACTGCAGGGAGCCCACCTGAAACAGTACTGAAGCAGAACCTCTGGGTGTAGAAAGAAAGAAACTGAATATGGCCTGATACAATTAAACAGAAGAGACACAAAAGTACGTAACGGGAAAGGCACTATATAAGAAAAAGAATCTAAAAACTGTCTAGTGTAAAAGACAAAGCACAAGAGAGAGAGAAAGGACCAATAAGGAAGAAAAAAATAAAGAAGTGCTTCACGTGAAAGGTGCCATATAATAAAACACGCACAGAAATGCTTAAAAGGCACTATATAATATAATACTACAACAATGCTTAATATATAAGGCACAGTTTAATAAAAGAAAGAATCAACAACAGTGTTTCATTTGAAGAGCACTGCATAAAACAATTCAAAGATAGAAAGAACAATTACAAATGCGTTTCACATGAAGGGCACTATAACACAAAAATACCAAATATAGACCCTTACGTACCAGTCATGAACTGCACGGCTGCAGACCTCGAAAAACGTTTAACACGACAAGCAGCGCAGACGGGCCGCCACAACCCCTGGACTAAACGCAGTCAAACCTTCTCTAGCCCCTGAACCCGATCCAGGGCCGGGGGGCCACAGCCTACCCAGCTGCAGCTGGTGTTACATATGATGAGGTGCCAGTCCAGCGCAGGACATCACTTAAATTCATCTGCTGGCACTCTGCGGAGGTTGCAGCAAACCCGGAGTACCAGGGGGCAAAGCCACGCAGACGCCACATGGAAGTCAAACTCGGGACACCTGATCTGGGAGGCAGCGGAGCCAACCACCGCACCACCCGACTGTTAGACAAGACACAAGACAGCACCCTGAGATTTGGCTGTGCTCTCCGGTATTCAACACAAGGGTTTTCATCATCATCTCTTTTTAAGAATGTATTTAATTTTTCAATCTCATAATCCATGACATTCACAGCACTTTTCCGTCAAGTATTTGCCACTTCCCCTCCAATTCATAAGTTATCTGTACTTTTGGTATGTTGTCCAATTCAGCCTCCTCTAGCAGCATTGGGCACAAGGCTGTAGCCAGCCCTGGACGGGATGCCAGTCTTGATCATGACACACTCCCGTATGCACACACCCACATCAGCTCCCCAATTAACCAAACACACACCGGAAAATAAAAAGCCCACCCAGACGGGACAGCATGCAGACTGCACACGGGTCCAGTGGCACCAAGGGCCAAGAGGTGGCAGTGCTAACCATGGTGCCAGGGTGCTACACAAAACAAGCAGAAATGAATCTACAAGTCCTCCTTTCTGCCAGAGTGCCCGTTCTTGGCAGCGTCGATCTCAGACTGACCTGGGGAAAAGAAGGAACCGATCCAAGATGGGAAGCCCCCACACACGCATCCACCCAACATTGACAATCAATGTGAGCAGCTCGTCCCAGAAGACCCCACACGGGCACAGGAAGAACCTGCACACGCTGCCACACAGAGTCCCGGTGACAAGTTTGGTTTAAACACTCAAATCTTCACATGCAAGCAAAATAAGTTGAAGGAGGGGAACCAAAGTAGATGTTTACTGGCAAATATGAAGACGCTCTGAATAGGAAAGTGCAGCCAAGTTTCTCACATGACAGCAAAACTCAACAGGCAGCCGTGATCAGAATCTCGGCACAAGCAGCTGGAAGCATCGGAGGAAACTGAACGCAGCCAGTCCTCCCGACGTGCCCAACTAAACAGAACGTGGCACTCGCTCAAGACATCAGCTACGTTGGTGACTTGTTAGGACAACAGCAGGCCTCCGACTGGTGAGGCACACAAACGGTCAGCAGCAGGCGTCCTCTCAGTTCAGAACACACTCACCCATCCACAGGTGCCACATCAGGACTGGTCCACGAACCAAGACTGGACACAAGTCCCTGGAGTCATCAAGCAACCTTAATGGGCACTGAGCCACCACGCTGGCCTTTGCAGACTTGAGTAAAACGAGGTACACTGCCCAGAGTGCGTCCCCTCTCGACCGTATGACGAGCACTCCCTCATTTTCTAACCTTTTTGTTTATTTCAACACAAGGTCACCACTCTATAAATAACCCTGGAAATGAAATCAGACGACTGCAAAGCATTCTGATCATCTTCATCAAAACCAAACCCCACTGCTTCACCCTGCCACCCTAATCATCGAGACCCCCACAAGTTCAGATGCTAGTCTGGACGGCTCGTCACTCATCCAAAGTCTCCTGCAAGCTCATCCTCACTTGTGCCGACTCCCCCAGGGGGTCTCTACAATTTACCAGGCATGCTCGTCTTTACATTTCATCTCGCTCCTCTGAAGTGGGGCAGTGTGGTGGCACAGAGGTTGGCACTTCTGCCTAACAGATCCAGCGTCCTGACCTCCCAAAGAGGTGCGTGTGCGTTCAGGTATTTAACACCCTCCAGTATACTGGTGTTGTGTGAGGATGTGTGTGTGCTTGAGATGCAATGGACTGGCAGCCCTTTCCGGATTTGGTTCCTGCCTCGCCCCGCCGTTACCTTGAACCGGAACGTGAATGGCATTTATAGAGTGGTGTAAACGCTGAAGGGGACCACATAAAGAATGACGGACATCGCCAGGCTCTACACATTTCCATTCCTTTAACCCTGAGTTGGTGTTATTGACGGGCAGTTAAAAAGACCGAGATGGAAGGTGCTATATACTGTAAGTGGTACATTGAATTAAAAGATACGACCAGTCGTCTCCTTCATATTCCTAAATCTGCCTCGATGGACAGAAATGAAGGGCGCTATAGAAAACAGACAGCAGAAATAAATATGAAGGGCACCATATTACATAGAAAGCATCATATAATACACAGTTTACGTGAAAGGCACTATATAATAGAGCAATCGTGTGAACAAAGAGCTTATGTGAATGACACTATGTAATTTATAGGTTATGTGTAAGGCACTATAAAACAAACCAATCGCGTCAGAGAAGTGATTACGTTACGCTCACCAGATGGCAGAGAGTCAAAGGCAATCTGTAATGAACTGGTTGTGTGAAAGGCGTTATTTCATGAAGAAGCCATTTGAAGTTCACTTTATGATCATATGAAAGGCACTATATAACAGATAGGTCATATCAGCTGCATTGTGTCTTTCAGGCGAACAGATATTCTCTAAAGGAAACTCCGCGGCCGCAGCGCTAACACGAAACAGTAACACACAAACGACGAGACGAGTGCCAGCCCTGCAAGTGTACCCACAGTATAAGAGCTACTCTTCCTGTGCCAGTGTATCTATTCGAACTGGGGAGGGCAAATATGGGCACACAAAAAAAAACAATTGTGCAGAAAATAAGAGTCGGGCTGGTGAGCTGCAGGCTGTGCAAGGCGCTATATAAAACTGACCAGCTTTCTATCCCAGATGCCCGTTTATCTCGGCCACCCTGAAACGTTTTAAACAGTCCCAGTAAAATGACACCACCGGCTGGTTTTCAGTTAGAACACTCTGGACGAGAACAGGCCATTCAGCCCAACAAAGCTCGCCAGTCCTATCCACTTGTTTCCTTCAAGAAAACATCAAGTCGAGTCGAGTTCTACAGTAATAGGCCTATATAGCGCCCTTCAGTGAAATCAGGCCGTACAAAGAATTCAGCACAACCTATTGTTATGTAGTAACCTGCTCAGAACGCTGGCACAAAAAAATAAAAACAAATAATAAAGTAATAATAATACAAGAAAGACACCACATGAAAATAAAATATACGACGACAAGCACAGCAGGTAACATTCACAAACTAACTTACGTCCAGCCGTCCATCACAGGGTCCAGTCATGAGAGCACAAATTCAGAGTGACCACAGCTGGGATGTGCGAGCGAAACCCCCTTATAGAGACAGGAAAAGGCGAGGGGTTTGATCTCCAGCTCAGCTAAGCACTGCACCACCCAGCAGACCTAACGATACGTCTACACTTGACTTCTACAGTACATTAACACAGAGGTGCAGCTCAGAGTGCCCCCCAAACAAGAGAAGACGCATTACAAAAGAAAAGAAAAGTTACAGAGGCAAAGGTCAGCGTCCAGTCTGAAAATATCCCGTACACTACGGACAAAAGGCCAAAGAAAAGGGGAAAACAAAGAAATCACAGTCGGCACGGATGATGGGGAAGGTAAACTTGTGGGGTCCCCCGGCCAAAAGACCCCCCAACGACGTTACTCATTACTATCTACACAGGACACGACTTCCTTGAAGACTGCCAACAGCAGGCGTCGCCCTATGGCGCCTTTCCATAAGGGAACACCTTGTCAGGGTGCTCTCCAGGTAACGGTTCTTCTTATAAAAGGTTAAGCATCTCACGCAGGGTCACTCAGTGGTGGGCACTGAATAGCAACCCAGAAACTTACATCAGTTTTACAACAAATCCAAATCCACCGCACCACAACCCTGGCATGAACTTAAACTCTTAAATAACAGTGAACCGCACTGAGCTGCCAAATGCAGCGGTCAGCCTGACGGAGCAGCGATGTCAAGTCATTGGCGACTACGGGGGGAGGCCTGTGTGGAGTTTGCATGTTCTCTCCGTGGCTGATCAGACTTGGACACGCGTCACAACTGGCCAGACGCTTGAAGAATGCAGTTTAATGTAAAGCAATGCAAAGTGCCACACACGTGGGCAACAGGAACATCAATTATAAACACGAGCTGGGAGACCACGAGCTACAGGAAGCAACCTCTGAAAAAGATTTAGGGGTCTATGTTGACAAAACATTTATCAACTAAGCGATGTACAGAAACCATTAAAAAGGCAAATAAAATGGTATGTCATAAAAAGCGATGCTGTTCTGCTCAGACTATATAATTCACTAGTTAGAACACATCCGGAGAGCTGTGTGCAGTCCAGGACACCAACCAACACGAACAACATGGCAGCAACTGAAGCTGAGCAGAGGAGAACAACCAAGTGCATCCCAGGATGTTAAAGGACGTGTCATACGGTGACGCACTCAGAGAATGAAACCTGTTTGCTCTCCAGCAGAGGAGACTGCACCTCCAGGTCTTCAACATCTCAAAGAAGATCCCACAGAACAGTGAATCACATACTCGAGGACACCTAGTGGAGACTAAGGGCAAGTGTCCCTACTGGCTGAAGGAAGCACTTCTGCATACAGAAACCTGTGGAGATCCGGAACAAAGTTCAGAGACATGGAGTTTGAAGCAGAAACCTGGACAACCTTTAAGAGTGATCTGAATGATATTGGGACAGCTTAGTCATTAGTTAAAGAAAAAAAGTGACAAACAGCCTGAATCAAATTTCTTACGTTTTATGTTCACATTCAGAAGACATGCAGGTTAGCTGGATTGGCAGTGTTAAATCGTTAGAGCGTCTTAACTTGTTAAACTTATTCAATATATATATATATATATATATATATATATATATATAAATATAAATATTGGTCCTGTGTGTGTGTTCACTCTGTGATACTCGGTGTTACTCCTGCCTGTGCCCATTCGATTGCAGGGGTTGGTTCCAGCTGAATCCGTGACCCTGCCCTGGCTACGCAGGCTTAAAAAATGGATGGATGGCGACAACTGCAATATTGTAATGTTTAGACATGAAAATGGGATGAAATTAAGCGACTTAAAAGAAACTTTTGAGAGTTGATACACCCGAGCGAACTTCTGTCCTTCATCCCCTGGGGCATCCCAATGACTAAAAGGCGACGAGAGTGCCTACTGGATATTTTGAGTCTGTTTATTCTTCGTCGTTTTTTTATTCTGCCGTCATATCTAAAAATGGGTTCCGAGTTTCATCTTGTCACGATCAGCTGATGCCTAAATGACTTTCTGTTCCCGGTCATTTAAATATACGTCCTATGGACCGACTGCAGACGTCTGTCCGGCTCATTAGTCGCCTCGACTCGCTGCTGCACTGGCTGAGGAGGTCGTCCTTTTTCTAATTCACACTGTGGAGTTTCTCACTAGCGGCTTCTCAGCCCTTCTTGCAGCACCAGCGCAACACGTCGCGGCTCGACTCGAATATTAAGAGATCGGGACCCCTGCATGCTAGGAAGGAGATCAGAGTGGAAAGCCGGCAACACGGGTTCGATCACCGGACGCAGCATTCCTAACTTCCGACTCTAGAATTGCTAATAAACAGAACAAATCACGTCAGGTTTCAGTAATAAACAGACGCCGCGCGTGGACGCATCTTCGGTCTCGATCTTTGGAAGCAACCCAGTGCCCGCGATCTCGCCAGTGCAAGTCAAAAGAACAGCTGCTCCAGGTCGGCCTAGCTAGCACCTCCCGGCCCGGCCCGGCCCACTCACCTCCTCGGCATGCTTCCTCAACGCTTTCTCCCGCTCGTACTGGGTGATTAGCTGCTCGTTGTCCTCCTTGAGCAGTTCCAGCTCCACTTCGTGCTCCTGGTTCTCGGCAAACACCGAGTCGAGGTTCTCCAGCACGGCCACCACCAGGGGCATGAGCTCTTTCACCACGTCCTCGTCGTACTTGCCGATGAGCCGCTCGAACTCGCGGTAGATGGAGCTGGCCAGGCCCGAGACCCGTTCCGACATCATCGCCGCTGTCCCCGGGTCGTCCTGGTACACCACTCCGTCCTCTAACTCCATTTTCTTTCTTTCTCGCTCTCTCTCTCTCTCCTCCCCCGTTTGTCGGATTCGCGAGTGAGCAAACGCCTTCAAATGCACACTGGATCCCCCAAGACGAGTCCAACATTAAAAAAAAAATGAAAATATCCGGACAAGTGGCAGTCCCTCCCTTAAAGGGACCGAGTAGCTTTTTCCTCCCTCCCTGCCTGCCTGCCTGCGCTCCTCCGTCTGCTCTCAGCTGAGTTGTTGATGAGGCACTCGCCCGGTGACGTCACGCGCTAGCGACGCGGGGGATGGCAGGCGGGAGTCGGGAAGCGGGAGGAAAGCGGCGCGCTGTCTTCAAACTTGCCGCCCTGTTCGGGAACGCGGCGAGCTGCTGCAACCCGCCGTCACGCTGGCGTGGCCTAACCCGACCCGGGGGCTCGTGACTGATGTCAAAGTCGGGGAAGGAGCGTCCGTGCCCGCAGACGGGATCCACACCCTGGCATCACAGAGTGCCACTCCTCAAAAGATAAGTCTGGGCATTTCTGTAAGAAAGATTCAATCTTATTGAGCGCATTTTCTATTGTCACTCTGCCTATTATGGAGTGCCTTTCACTTCTATCTATCTATCTATCTATCTATCTATCTATCTATCTATCTATCTATCTATCTATCATATAGTGCCTTTCACTCTATCTATCTATCTATCTATCATTATATAGTGCCTTTCACTCTATCTATCTATCTATCATTATATAGTCCTTTCATATCGATCACGATTATTCTGTTGAGTGCCTTTAATCTAGCGATTGTATTCTTGTATGCGGGTATTTCACATAATCTGTCAGTCTGTCTGTCTATATTTTATCTATAATTTTGAATGCCTAATATAGCGCCTGTCCTAAGTTTCGACGCCATTTAATTCCTTTTATTACACAGAATGCGTATGTATGACGTTGCCCACTCGGGTCAGATGAGTAAATATCCCATTCCCTCAATACCCCCAGCCCATCACCATCATCATCACCGATCTGCCGCTGTGGCATGTCTGGTGCTAAGGTTATTTCGAATGACTTTTAATGTGACAAACACGCAGTTCTTTAGAAGTCTTGCCCAGCCGATGCCTGTCCGAGTTGCCCACGCTCACGGAGTGGCACCGCCGGCGGGCTCCAGTGGTCCGCTCGTTTAGTCCTCCTGCACGCTGCGAAATTCCTGGAGAAAAATCCAAGCGCGGATAACACACCCAGCTATCGGAAATGACTGAAATGACCCCCCACACCCCTTGTCTCGACCCCCCGGACATTGCGGCTGGTGGAAGTTTGCGCAGTCTGCCCCCATACCTGGCCCTGGATGTCGCCCACTTCACTGTCCCTACTCTTCGAGGTCGACTAGGAATTGTTTTAAGTTTGTGGCGCCGTGGACGTCAGGCGCTTTACATTCATTTCTAAAAGCCGCCTTCCTACTTCCATTCGAACAAATTGCGGCAGTGGCTGTCACCTCTAAGAATTGGTGGTGTAGATTGAAAATGATTATCTATTTGATCGATTTCCAAAGATCGGCAAATTGTATATCTTAAATAAAATTTAGTAAGAACTAGCAGCATTTAGTCTCATTTCATGTTCCTGAAATTCTCACATCCGTCGCTCAATGAAAAGACATTACACATATGTATGTATGTATGTATGTATGTATAGATTTCCACACCACTTTAAATTCTTCTTCTTCTTCTTCTTTTCCCACTTCTGTGCGGAGCCTACTTTAACAGCTGGCCAATGCCTGTTGGTTCATTTGTTGAAACAGTACATTTATGTGTATCAGTTTGTAATGAATTATCCATCCCAGTTCCGAGTCCACTAGACGGGCACGAAGAGCAACACTGGCCACAAAGTAGGAGCCAAACCTGGACGGGACGCCAGTCTAATGGGGTATTCATACATCCCTCCGTCCATTTTGTAATAAGCTTAATCAGTTTAACTATTCAATGAATTCTTCTGAAAAATGTTATCCACAAAAAAAAAAAAAAAGGTACACCTGTAGTGCCACCTTGTGGCCATCAAGACAAGACTATAAATGTGAACCTGAACCTGACTTTTTTTTTTACTATTAATATTTTTTCCATGAATCAAACATCTAAAGGCATGGGCAGAGGATCTGGTGTGCAGGTGCTGCCTGTGTTAGGTGGGTTTTTCTCCCAGATCCCTAAAAGATGCACAGGTTAGGTAAAACAGCACTTTCCAAACTGGCCAGTGTGAGAGGACCCTACGATGGATGTGTCTCCTGCCTTGTGTCCATGGCTGTTGAGGAAGGCACTTGCTCTCATGGTGACCCTGAAACTACATCGAGTGAGTTTGAGAACATGATGTTTAAATGATGTACTGTGGAAGCTGGCCTGGACACAGACAGGCAGACACGCCAATGTCACCCAACACACGTTTATTATACATTATATACACAGTGTTCACAAACCCCGTAAGTCCCCAAAGTCCTGGCCTCTTCCCAATGCCTCAGTCTCTTCAGGCCGCCTCCTGCCTCCTCCAGAGACCTCGTCCACTACACTCCCGACTCCAGCCATCGTATGAAGGGAGGCGGCCCCTTTTATACCCACCCAGATATGCTGCAGGTGCTTCCCGGCAATCTCCCACCGACACGCCCCAGTGTGGCAGAAGTGCCGACTGCGTACCCAGAAGCACTCCGGGTGTCCCCAGTCTTCTTCCCCCCGGCTCTTCTGGGTGTGGCGGAAGTGCTGAGGTCCAGGGCTCCAAAGGCACGGCCACGGGCCCCTACAGGGTTGAGCTTCTAAGCTCTGTACTCATGGCCCCCAAAGGAACCAGGGCGGTCGCCCCCACATGGTCTGGGGAAGGCGTAAGCCCTCCTCCGGTCTTCCTAGGCGTCCCAGCCGGGTCGCTACCCCAACCATCTCCGACAGTACGTAAAGTCATATGGGACACTAACACAAAAATATCTCGTGGTTTAAAGTGAAATCAGTGTAACACGTGATAGAAAAGTGTTCATTACAATATACAGCTTCACTCTTGGTGAAGCCGTACGATCAAAGTTAGTCTCTGCTGAGTTACGATTTTACTGAACCTGCAGACAAAAAATAGTTAAGTTGTCATTTGTGTTGCTATTCAACTTCAAGTTGCCTTGTGGCACGTTCTTTACAATACAATACAATACAATTTGTTTTTGTATAGCCCAAAATCACACAAGAAGTGCCACAATGGGCTTTAACTGACCCCGCCTCTCGACAGCCCCCCAGCCTCGACTCTCTAAGAAGACAAGAAAAAACTCCCCAAAAAAACCCTTGCAGAGAAAAATGGAAGAAACCTCCAGAAAGGCAGTTCAAAGCGAGACCCCTTTCTAGGTAGGTTGGGTGTGTTGGGACGTTCTACCCATGCCCCGGTGAGGCTAATTCAGCTCATTGTACTTCACACACCTCCATGACCTGGCACCACATCTGCTGTCCTTGTGGCTAGTGCTGCTGGGATAGGCCATTGTGCCCTGTGACCCTGAACTGGAGTGAGGGCGTTTGAATGGTACGTCATGTTATGCTTAGGTACGTTATGTTACGTTACACGAGCTTTTGTGCTGTTATTGTTATATTTTCAGCCCAGGTGTGTTCCCCGACTTATGTTTATTTTCCTTTTCCGTGTCTTCTTTGTTTTTTGTAAAATATTATTTTTCCAAGTATTCACTGCATTTACAGTTTGTCATTTGTGTTCTTTTTTGCTATCTGCGTATCATTTGTTTCCCTGCATTCCATGCAGTTTGTGGGTGGATTCCCCAGGAGGCGGAGCCACCCTGACATCAGCGTTGAAGGCCCGCCCTCAGCCTACGTATGTATATGGAAGCTGGAGAGAGCGCCTTGCTGCGTTTCGCTGTCATCGGGAGAGAGCACAAGTGTGAGTATCGACTTTCTGAAATTTTCTTGCTTCTGTCTTTGGTTCTTGATTGTTGATTTCATTAAAGAAAAATGCTCTGTTACGTTTTAGCCAGGGTTCCTTAACCTGCCTTATGTTTCTATTCCTTTTCCTTGTCTTTTTCATTCATTTTTTAGCACAATTGTCTTGGTTACAATGTGGTTCTGTCCAGTTACTTTGTAGATATGTTGAGTGTATTGATGCTTTTTGGTTTTTAAGAATATTTATGTACTGTCACTTTAAATGTCATCATGTCCCCTGTGTTTTAGGAGTGGAACCGCAAGGGGCAGGGCCACAAAAGAAGGCTGGCCAGTGTGTCCAGTGTGGTTCATTGTTGAGTGGAGTTTGGAGTTCATTTCCATAAATATTGCTTTGTGGTTTTTGCTCAGGATTTAGCCTTTGGTGTGTGGATAAGGACTTGTTCACTAAGGACGGTCATTTTGGTAACTCTTTTTTTGGGCATTTCTGCTATTTATATATATATATGCAGTATCGATATATAAAATGCAACGTCTGTCTGTATATCTGTCCACTTTTCACAAGAGAACTATTTTCTTTGTTTTTTCTAGAATAGCTTGAACATTCCAGTTGATTTTGTGACTTCTCTCATTGCGCTAAGTATCATAGTGCGCTTACAGTACCGATTTATTTGTGCGAATCTGGGCCTCAGGGCATATCTTACCTCCGCTTAGCTAGCAAACGAGAAAGCAACTTAACGGATTCAGATTGTTTTTTTTTTCTAGAATTTGCTTGAACATTCCAGTTGATTTTATGACTCCTCTCACCGGCTAAGAATCAGAGTTTGCTTGCAGGAGCGATATATTCGCACTAATCAGAGACAGAGGCTGTGGGCCGAGGGGAGTGGGGAGCCGGGAAGGGCCCTCCTCGCTGTCCTTTTTCACTAATACGTGGACTGAGCTGTGGGGCCAGGCTAGTATATCTATATACTGTCTATATTTGGCTTTTGTAAAATAAAACCCTCTTTTATAATCTTGTCTTAATGCCAGAGTTTTTCACAGTTACTCTCCTTGGTAAGATATTCTTCATATATTTTGGGACATTTCTAATTACTTTGCCTGTCATCTTTGTTTGGGGCCTCCCATTTTTTAGGGTCAGATTCCTCTGTTTTGGGGCAGGCCAGGTAGGACAGCTTTCTGAGGGTTTTTGACATTTTGGTATCAGAATCACAACACACTGCTGCCTTATTTTAGAATTGCGAATACGTATTTTATAAAGATTTTTGTTTTGGACTTGTGTCATCTAGCCAGATGGTATACAGTTCCTCCCCCTAGAGGAGCATTTTTTGAACGTTATAAACTATATTTTGAACTTTTCAAGCCAAAAACCCCTTTTAGGCCTGTGTAGGCAGAAGCAGACCAGTAGAGTTTGGGGTCAGGCTGCCTAGGGGGTCTATTTTTAGGCCAGGTAGGGGAGGTCCTGGCCTGGTTTATGGATCTTTTTCAAGGCCTCACACCATGTTGCCATTTTTGTGAGCTGCTCATTGTAACAGTCACCTCACTTTGTATTACGTTATCTTATGTTCTCTTTAGATACTGTAAGCTTACACTGGCCTGCATGCCCCGAGCCTCTGCCACAGGAAGGCGACTTCAGAATGGAAATGGCTGCATAAGAAGATGTACAGAAGGATTGCCAAGAGTGTTCACAGTGTGAACACATAACACCGTGTGAATCAGCGGCATGCACACATCTGCTAGAGTTGCTTGCTTCTCTAATTGTCCACCTCTCAGACTAAGTCTACTGGTGTAATGCCACGGTGCCATCCAGGTAATCATTCTTTGACTTACTTTAGTTGTTGTCATCTCCCAGTGCATGGGAGTTTGTGTGATCTCTCTGTGGTAAAAACACAACTAGGCTGAACAATACGAGTGGCCATGTGTGTCTGTGTACCCTGTGTTAGACTGGCATATCATCTGAGATTGGGTCATGCATCACAGCCTTTACACCCACTACTTTGGCTTTGGAAATTTCCTTGTAGCAGACATGATCTCATAACATCCTGCAGAAATGACACCACGTTAGAATTAGGGCAAAAACTACGAGGTGGCCACATTTCATAAATCACCACCACAATGTCAGATGTTGACCTGGCAGGATGGGGGTCACAGTTTGTATGAGGCGATAGACCCCACAATATGTGTGCAATTTGATTTGGTCTTCTTCGTTTTCATTTTCACGTGGCCATGGGCACATAATGCATGTGACACAAACTTCTAGTGAAATCCACCAGGTGCCACCCGATCAGGTTCCCCTGTCCAACAGTTCTCCTCCACTTCCCAGCATGTATTTGCAGGAGGACGGACTCAACGTGGTGCCTAAAGTAGGGAGCTGACATTCTGTTGGGCTCATTTTGTCTGGTGCTTGATCCACTTGCTCTTTCCATTTCATACAACAGGTGGATTGAAAGTTGCAGACTAGTAACAGGAATGGCGGATTTCTGCATTGCCGTTTTGTTTGTTCTCGTACTGTATGATCATCATCCTGCCACTTTATCAAACACATTAGATTCCATCAAGTGTCACACATTAGTGTCTACTTTGAGCACAACTGGCTTCTCATCATTTTTGGGGACAAACAATCACAGAAACTTTGAAACGCTTCAGAGGTCTGAAATCTTAAAGCCAACATATAAGAAAGGGGACTGAATTAAAAATACCCCTAATGGTTGAATTTCAGTGATGTCTTTCAAGCCGACATGTTTCAAAAAGGTCTTTCTTTCATGAAGATCAGACATTCACACAAGCTTAAAATAAATCCAGAATGTTGTAAGCTATTTATTAACCTTTAACATTTGCACAGATCTGCAGTGTGTGTTAGAACATACACTCATATACAGTACACTGTAGACACGGCTCATCATTAAAATCACGATGTATAGAAATAAGCCCTGCCTACAGTGTATCTACAGTATAGGGCGACTCCCACAATCCCTTGGGGTTTGTCATGTTTCTTTTTTTTCATTTTATTGATTTTATTGTAATCATTTCCATACAAATAGATCACTTTTTACAAAAAAAAAAATAGGACTGAAAACAAATCAACCCCCACCCCTGAGAAAGAGAGCATGGCCAACGGACTAAAACTTAAAAATAGTAAAAATAAATAAATTGATGAGTTTATTAGGCAGTGTGACAGATAGGGGGTGCTGTCGTCCCCTTGAACCCTCGGACCAGACACCAGATAAAAGTCCAATATAATGACTTTTTATTCTAATAAAGTGCACAAAGCACCCTTCACTCCACAATACAATAAATCCCAATAATCAAATCCTCCACTCCCAGACGCATTGTCACCCTTCCTCCCAACTCAGCTCACACCTTTATAGTCCTTGACCGGAAGTGCTTCTGATTCCCCAGTCCATGTGATACCCCAGCACTTCCGGGTCAGGTGAAAACTCCTCTTTTTCTTCAGCCCGGCAGTACTTTATTTCTTCCGTCCTCGTGACTGTGAAGTACTTCCGGGCCCTACTGAACATACGAGTCCTTGAGCCTCCCTGCAGCGT
Organism: Polypterus senegalus; assembly: GCF_016835505.1. Classification (NCBI taxonomy): domain Eukaryota; kingdom Metazoa; phylum Chordata; class Cladistia; order Polypteriformes; family Polypteridae; genus Polypterus; species Polypterus senegalus. Next base: position 39,271 of record NW_024385845.1, read on the forward strand.
CCTCTGGTGGCCCCCACGGTATCCAGCAGGGCTGTGAAGGAAAACTCCAAGGTCCATGATGCCCTGCTGGAATTCAGGGGATCGCCACGTTGCAGGGAGGGCTCCACCTGGCGGCTTGGGGATATTGGCCGCGATAAGCTGCCAGCTTATGTATACATGGAGAAGGGTTTGTCATGTTTCATCCAGGGCTTATGTTTATGTTCTTTTTCATTTCATTTTGGCTGTTTTGAAATTAGTTTTCACGTTCTTTATTTATTTATTTTTTTTCACGTATTATATGGTATTGCCTCGCTTCTCGGGTCCTCCCTGCATGGAGTTCTCCCCGTGTCTGTGTGGGTTTCCTCCAGGTGCTCCAGTTTCCTCCCACAGTCCAAAGACATGCAGGTTAGATGTATTGGCGATTCTAAATTGTCCCTAGTGTGTGGGTGTGTGTGTGCCCTGCGGTGGGCTGGCGCCCTGCCCAGGGTTTGTTTCCTGCCTTGCGCCCTGTGTTGGCTGGGATTGGCTCAAGCAGACCCCCGTGGCCCTGTAGTTAGGATATAGCGGGTTAGATTATGGATGGATGGATTATATGGTATTCATTTATGGTATATTTATAGTTTCTGGGTATTCTTGTTTTCGGTGAGTCGAATTCCCCAAGAGGCGGGGCCACCATTAAATCGCTCTACCTTTATGTTCTGGCTGATGATTTCAGCGTCTCAGAGATTCATTGAGGGTTGAGGAGTTCAGATCAAGCCTCATGCAAGTTTAGTTTTTCATTTCTGGTTACTGATTTTTACCTCTGTTTATTGCATTTTTGCGTTCAGATATTTGAATTTGTTAACTTTTAGTCATGCCCTTTTGACTTTTTTTTTTTTACCATGTTTTTCCCATTCCTTGCCATTGTTGTTCTCATTTTGTTCATTATAAATAAATTCCTTATTTATAAAGATTCTTCATGTGCCTTTGTCTTCTCAAACCAGAGGTTTACAGGTATCCTCTCCCTTGAAGGGCATTTTTTTTTTTTTATCTGTTTTGAATTTTTGAAGTGTTGTTTGAAATGTTAAAGCCAGGGCCTGTGCAGGCCTCAAATTCTGCCTTTTGTGTTTGGTGTCAGGCTGCCTGGGGTGAGGACTGCTTGTAGGCAGAGCAGTAAAGTCCTCGTCTTAGTTTTGAAGTCTGCTCCCCTTTGTGACAGTTTTGTGTTGCAGATATCAGGTCACGGATCTATAAATCAACTGATTGAATTTAAAATCGATTAAACACATTAAAACTCTCTGCAAATCTAAGGTGGCCCAGGTGTATTCTATTTTATTGGGATTTCGTACTTTTTGTACTTAATTTGTGTTTACATTTTCATTGGTTATATCATTGCATCGCAATACGTGGCAACCACAAAAATGGTTTTAGTAGCAGCAAACGTAGCCCGGTGCAACTACTCCATTGGGTTAACTCTGTTACGTTACGTGTGTGCTGGCTCGGAAAGAAAACACGCCATATTCATTGAAGCAGATGTAGAAAACAATTACAAACGTATAAGAAGAGTCAGGGCACCAACAAGGTGGACCCCATTTAATGGCAGGCCATTTACCACAATGCAAGAACAAAAACAAAGAGAATAGCACCAGTCAGGAGAAAAACGTCTCACGCAGACACAAGTCTGTTATGATTGCCTGCGTCTGCTGGGTGGTTGGTTTAAGAGGGTCCCGGACGGAAGAGGATGAGCAGCAGTGACGTCGTCAGATCTGAGAACACGACAGGGAAAGATATTTGAGCAGCAGTGCGGACCTGTGGTTTGGGGTGGAATTACAGGTACAATTAAAAGTGTCCCCTTTGCATGCGAGTCCCTCGTTTGCTTCATCTTAGGGAAGCCCACCTCATATAATTTACACGTGCAGCACATTGTGTTTCTGAATTTTTGGAACTTGTGGCCTGCTGAGGGTCTCTGAGTGGAGGCAGTGCTGGGGGCTGCATTGACAGCCTTGGGTTAGCCCTGTGGTACTCCACTCCAGTCTTGAAGGTCTGCATTGGCTGCAGGTTCTTGCTTTAAGCTCATTTTTAATCAGAACTCCTTCATTTACTATTATGTTTTTTTATGGGGGGTTTAGTTTATTTATTTGTTATGCTTCAAACCCCCCCTTACTTGCCTAGATTAGTTTTAGAGCTGCATTTCAGTTTTAAATGTTGGTAAAATGGCAGTGGGTAGCGTTGCTGCCTCGCAGTTAGGAGACCCTTAAGGGTTCGCTTCCCGGGTCCTCCCTGTGTGGAGTTTGCATGTTCTCCCCGTGTCTGCGTGGCTTTCCTCCCACAGTCCAAAGACATGCAGGTTAGGTGCACTGGCGCTCCTAAATTATCCCTAGTGTGTGCTTGGCGTGTGTGTGTGTGTACACCCTGCGGTGGGTTGGCACCCTGCCCGGGGTTTGTTTCCTGCCTTGCGCCCTGTGTTGGCTGGGATTGGCTCCAGCAGACCCCTGTGACCCTGTAGTTAGGATATAGCAGGTTGTAGAATGGATGGATGTTGCCAAAATCTACAATGTGATAAAGATGTGTCTTGGAAGAATGAACGCACTAACAAGCCATTGAATTAAATACTTAGTTTCATTTTCTGCTAGGCCTGCCTTCTAATTATGACTCTGGCTGAAATGAAAACCTGCAGCCACTGCGGTCCTCCAGGCCCACAGTTGAGCCCCCCTATGTCCTTAAACGGAAGACCACAATAAGCAGGCCCTTCTGTCTTGAATGACAAGCGGTGCACAACATGGAAGCCTTAGAGCAGACCTACTTATTCTCAGTTCTCTGCTGTTTTCCTCTTCCGTTTCTTTCACAAATGAACACACACAAGTGTAAATGGAGTTACATTACAAGTCCAAGGTGGGTCTGCTCAGGCTTTATAACGCACTGGTGAGGCCTCATCTGGAGTACTGGGTGCAGTTTGGGTCTCCAGGCTACAAAAAGGACAAAGCAATGCTAGAAAAGGGTCCAGAGAAGAGCGACGAGGCTGAGTCCAAGGTTATGAGGGAAAATTCAAAGAGCTGAGCCTTCACAGAGATGATGAGGTGACCTGACTGGAGTGTTTCAGTTTATGAAGGGAATCAGTCCAGTGGATCGAGAAGGTGACTTTAAAGTGACTTCAGCAAGAACACAGGGAAACTGTTGGAAAACTCAAACAAACATTAGCAAGTTTTTCTTCACAAAGAGAACCACAGACACATGGAATAAGTGACCAAGTGGACAGTAGGACTTCAGGGACCTTCAGAACTCGACTTGATGCTAAGTTGAAGGAATTAAGTGGACAGGACTACTGGCAGGCTCTGTTGGGCTGAATGGCCCGTTCTTGTCCAGATTGTTCTGATGTTCTAAAACAATTAGATGGTGAGATGCTTGTTCCTTTTTTGTCTGCAGCTCAGTTAACTGGCAGCTGATTTAGAAAACGAAGCAATAAATCAAAGCAGTGAACGCAGCTATAAAACTAAAGGGATGGAAGTCTTACCAGGCTGCTTAACTTATGGGATCAGCTTTGCAACCAGGAGGTGAGGTTAGGAACCACCTTTGCAGGACATCTGTAATGTTAGTCCCATCTGAATCGCTCATGTCAGTAACTTTTTATGGACTGTGCATTCATGTCTTTACTTTGTATAAAAAAATAACCCTAGGTTACCAAGGTCCTCGGGTAATAAATACGCCGGCCTGTGCATCAAACGTGTTGTGAACTGAGAGGAGAGAACTGCTGGTACTCCTTGTCATGTGTGCTGAGTGACAGGGGAGGACCTGTAGGATGGCACAACTTATATTACATTTTGGGGTGGGGGGGTGTTGTAGGGTCACAAGGACCCCTCCTTAGATGTGCATACGGACATGTTGTTTTTAGAAATAAGGGTTGCTTATGTGCTCCGAAATGACAGGACACGCCGGTCGGTACGCATGCATTAACTACCAGTCCTCATCAGGCAAGAATGGGGGAAATGCAGCCCAATGCCTGCACCTCCTGGTGTAAAACCAATCCCATCCAAATAGACCTTAAAGTAAGACACATAAATATTAAGAATCTTGTTTGGAACAAAACCTGTAGGCACTGCTGTCTTCCAGGTCTGAACCTGAGGTCCACTGCTCTGAAGAATCATTACGCTGCCTCCTGTTGGTCGTCCTACAAGATCACCGGGGGCAGAGGGCAACCTCATGTCCCGCATTCCTTCACTTATGTTGAGGTTGCGGACCTTCATCTATTCCATGCAAGGATTACACAATATGTTTTGAAATGTATGGGTTCAAAACAGAAGAATGAATTATTTTCAAAAGCTGATCGAAGTATTATGAAGTGGCACTTTAAATTATTCGTCACTCAAGTAAACATACACTTTATATAGAAACAACAGAATAAAGCGCACTGGCGACTGGACCCTACTGATCATCTGTATTATTATTAATAATAATAAATACTTGACCATTGCCTGTAAGCTGACAGGCATCCTCTCGATCAGATTCGTACTAATCGCCGCTCCACGAACGCACACAGCACAGCGAACCCGTCCACTGGCCGATGTTTCCACTCGGTTACAATTGTTACTCCACCGAGTACGGCAGCCGCCGGGGGCCAAATCATTTCTCAGAGGCTAGTGACTGATGAGTCACGGCGCTCCCAGCCAATCAGCGTTTGGAGGAGGCGGGTAATGCGCCTGCGCACTGTAAATATGTTAATTTTGTTGATACTCTGCAGGAGTGAATTTTTTTTTTTTTGCTTTTACTTTGCTTTTTTAGTTCTGTTTTTCTCGGCTGTGGGAATTGAGATTCGCCCGGGCGAATACAAAAACTCGGGCCGCTGGATGAGGGGCTGATGGAAAACGCACGGGATTTGGTAAGCCTAAAGGTTGGCAGTTTGAAATTTGGCTGGAGAGCCGAGGCTGCTGCTGCTGCTGCTTCTTCTCCTTCTCTTCTTTCCTTTGTTGTGATTGTCAGCCTGCTGCAACATAGGGGCAGCCGCGGAAAGGCCTGCGCCTGACGCGCGTGGAAGGGCTTTTAAACTGGGGGTCCCGAGCGAGGAGTTCAAGCCGGGCTGCTTTGGGAGCTTCGAGGCGGCCCCGTTGATTTGGATTCCCCCAATCCCCCCCCCGCTTTGGTCTGCATGTATAGTGGGGCTTTCATCTGGAGAGTAGTCCGTGGTGGAGAGCTCCGAGCTCCTGCACTGCTTCAGCGGTTCCCAAAAGATCACCGAGCTTTACGTTTTGTGTTTTCAAGTTTATGATCCCCCCTCCCCAACCCAGGGCCAGCGTCGCTTTTTAATGGCTGTCTGTACGGGGGACGGAGCTTATTAGGACGAGCACCTTCCGCGTCCAAAGGAGGTACTGGTATGCTGTCCTAGAAATAGAAAGTACCCAAATAGCGAAGTCCAAACTCTTTTTGTGTTGTAACGCTTTATAAAACGTCCATCGTCCGCTAAGAAGCGTTACTTCTACGGCACGGTGCAAGAAAGTTACATTTGGTGCAGCAACAGGTTTAGCGGTTGTGCACCTGTGGCCGTCAACTTTCTGTCACAACTGCTCGGCTCCCAAGGTCGAGGCACGTGAAGCGGAGAACTAAGAAGGGGCGCTAGATGGCTTCGATCCGCCACGCAGATTACATGGGAAAGGCGCTACGGACCGAGTTTGCACCACCTGTGCGATGCTGACACGCTGTTAGAACGACACCATTCGCAGTTTCTATATGGCGCCTTTCAGGGGGCAGGGCTGTGGTGCAAGTGTGTATTTGTGGTTAAATGATTTGCACCCAGTCACAGACTGAGCCAGATATCCGACCGATTTGGCCAACCCACTGCAGTGGAGTGATGGGACATTTAGCACAAGTAAGTCTTATAAATAGTACAATGAAAGATTTTATATGGCCAAGGAATATTTGGTACACTCCTGTCGATCTCTAACCCGCCTAATGACGTGTGTCCATGTAAACCACTCATTAACGCAGGTGTGCAGACCCTTCGCTTGGGCTCAGGTGCCTCCTTTTCCATTGATCATCGCTGAGATGTTGCGAGTCCACTTGAGGCCATTTCAGGTGATTGGACATATTGGGAAAGGCACACACCCATCTATAGACGCTCCACAGCTAACTAAGCCATGGGGACAAAGGAACTGCCTGCACCGCTTAGGGACGGGCTGGATCGTGTCGAGGCGCAGGCCTGAGGAACGCTACAGCAGTGAAGATCTCCAAGAGCACCGTGGTGTCAATAATTCTTAAATTCCTAGAGCTGCCTACCTGATCAGACTGAGCAATCGTTTGGGAAAGGACCTTAGTTAAATAAAAAAAGGTGACCAAGAACCCAATGGTCACTCTAGATGAGATGCAGGGAACCTGTGTGGAGAGGGACAGTCGCCACTGTGGCAATCCTCCAGACCAAAGCGTCTCCTCAGTAAAAGACACAAAGAAGCCTGCTTGGGATTTGCAGAAAGGCACCTAAAGGCCACACTTCTAAGCATCACATTTGGAGGCAACATCTGGCAGGACCAGTATAGTGGTGGTACATCAGGGACTGGGAGACTAGACAGGTTCAAGGGAAAGCTGAGAAGAGCAAAGTAACGATGTGCTGGACCGCTTCTTAACTCATTTACTTGATAATAACATTGGTAGTTTCCTGACAAGAACGCCTTTTCAATCATACACATAAATATGGGCCACCCTGTATGTATGCAGTATGTATTTATAGCAACACAAATACATTTTTCTTTTTTTGTGGACTAATTGTTTAAGTTCTGATGTGCACGTTGCCAGTCTAAAGAGCCACCCAGAAATGTCGGAGGCTTCCTTTACACTGAAACTTGAAAGGCAGGTTTCTAATTGCTTGTGTGCCTTGTTGATGAGACTTGGCCGCCTGCGTTGCTCCGGGGTTGAGACCGGATTGCCTCCTCTTTTCAGAAAGTCGCCGGCGTCTCGGTTTACGTTTGAGCTCCTGAGCGATTCTGCGTTTTTGTTTCTTCTCCTCGTATGCTTGTTTTTTTTCTTTGTCATACCGAATGTGTAGCAGATTAGGGTAGGGTTGCTGCCGGGTTGCCTTGCCCATGATTGTGTGCCTTTTTATTTTCTGAGCTTTTGTGTGAGAGCCGTTGTCACTTTCCATTTAACGCTTCATGTGACAGGCTTGCTGCTCAATGACAAAGGTAAGATGCAAGAACAATGGTGTCCGGCCACTTCCAAGGTCTGGGGCTCCAGGAGCCCACCATTAGATCTCACTTGGCCGCTGCTGGAGTTCTTGTGATGCTCAGCACCCCAGTAGTAATTCGTAGGCCGCTCCCCGGTTGGCCTGATTTTTTAATTTTTCTTTTAGGGGGCACTGGTGTGTACACTTTCTTAGATGAAGCTTAGACGCTCTCAGTCATCTACAGATAATAATAACCATTCTCCACCATACTGTGTGGAAAGCAAACCCTCCAAAAATGTCATTTGCATTCATTCAAGGCCTGGTGAAGCAGAGATGTGGGTAATGGGCCCTTATTTCTTTCCCAGTGAGTGGCAGGTGGGTCCTGCGGTCGAAGTTGGGACAACACAAAAAACGTTTATATCTTGTAGCATGAAAGAACAAACTGAAGTGACCACTTTAGAACTCCTTATAAACTCCAAATATGTGATCAATAATTAAAAGAAAGTCACCCAAAACTGGAAGGCCGCGTTTCTGCCTTGGCTTCATCAGAGCATTGGGAGGTCACAAGCATTTAGAGGTTTGCCTTTATAAATAAAACGCTAAACCTGCAAATGTGTTCTGGTAGACATCCCGAATTTTCAGAATTAGCTTTGTTTATTTATTTATTTATTTTTGTGTGTGTGTGTGGAATGTTAACTGCGTAGAAACCCACTATTGAAGTCTATGGATGACACCTTCATCTCGCATCCGTCAATGGACAGGAGATCCGCACGAAGTATGCAGGAAACCTCCAAACCCGACTCTAAGGACTGTCTTTGATAGACAGATAGATAGACAGATAGATAGATACTTGATTAATCCCAAGGGGAAATTCACAAACTCCAGCAGCAGCATTCTGATAAAGAACAATATTCAATTAAAGAGTGATAACAATGCAGTAGAACAGACAGACAATAGCTTTGTATAACGTTAACGTTTACCACCCGAGTCGCATAGTGTGGGGTCTCCTCAGTCTGTCGCTGAAGCTGCTCCTCTGTCTGGAGATGATCCTGTTCAGTGGATTCTCCATGATTGGCAGGAGTCTGCTCAGCGCCCGTCGCTCTGCCACGGATGTCAAACTGTCCAGCTCCATGCCTACAATAGAGCCTGCCTTCCTCACCAGTTTGTCCCTCTTCTTTATGCTGCCTCCCCAGCACACCACCGTGTAGAAGAGGGCGCTCGTCACAACCGTCTGGTAGAACATCTGCAGCATCTTATTGCAGATGTTGAAGGACGCCAGCCTTCTAATGAAGTATAGTCGGCTCTGTCCTCTCTTACACAGATCATCAGTATTGGCAGTCCAGTCCAGTTTCTCATCCAGAATTTACAGTGTCGGTGTCGCAGCTCTGCACCATTCTCATCTTTTTAAGATTAATCATTTTAAAGTGATGTTCACGATTATGTATGTCCAAGCAAACCTTTTCATTTTTGACGGGACCTTCTAAACATATTGGCGTTTGTGGCTCCTTAACAGCAAGCCGAGAGTTTCACAGAAGGTAAAGTGGCATGGAGACCAAGTGAATGAGCGAGCTGAAGTTTCTTGATTTGGATAATGAGATGTGAACACGTTACAGTACATAATTCACATGAATAACTAAGGGAAGACTCCAGGAGTGTGCCGCAGTGCTCAGTGTGTGACTGCGAAAAGCCACTTTGTTAACAAAAGAGGAGCACCACACTTACTCACTGGCTATGACATCTCTTAGATTTGGTCATTTTGATCTCCCAAGCTCCACATGTCTTTGCTCTTCATGCCGTAAATATTTACAGTTTCCTATCCGACGTTATCAAGTATAACATTCAACTGCACACCGATTTTGTAACCTTGGCACGTAGAACTCGAGTGGTCCAGTCTTTCGTTCCGTGACATTATCGTCGATACATGCGCACTTTGAGGAGTGATGTGTCCAGATTACCTGAACAGGGAAACACGCAGAAAAAGCGAAGGGGAATATTAAAACTGACCAAAGGACGCCAGGTGAAATGTTGGGGTACTAGCTGGTCTTAGCCCACTTAACTGACACGACGAAATAAGCAAAAAAGCAAGAGGCTCGCCGCGCACAACTAAAGTCAGCTTTACGCAGCCTGTCTAAGTCACACACACAAGCAGTAATGGAAGTGCTGACTTCATTGACTGCTTGGTCAAAATGCGACACCACCTTCCATAGTCTTCCCGTTTTTATGGCATCTACTGTTGGCCAGAAGGGGTGGGGCCAGCTCAGGGCACAGTGGGCGGGGCTAGGTGTTCTCCTTGGGTGTCTACATTTAGCGACGGGCCCCCCTGCTCATCCCAGAGTGGCACTGCTTAGCTCTTGGAGGACCACCTTGGCTCCAGGTTTTCATCTTGGCTCCAGGTTTTCATTCTAACCTTTATTTTTAACGAGTGCCCTGTTTGTGCTGCTAATTAACTTCTTGTGAATTCATTTTAATAAGATTCGTTCCTCTGAATTTCTTTCCTTAAATGTCACCCAAACAGAAGTGAGATGAGGGAGAACACAGCAGAAGACCACCTAAGTCAGGGCCTCAAACTCCAACCAGTTGCTTCATGAGGTGCCAGTTCTTGTCGTTCATTAAAATCGTTCTTTAATTCCGTGGCTTGTCGCTGTTCTCGCGGTGCATTAGCAGACATTTCCGAAATTGTTGATTTTCTCTTTCTAAGGGCCCTGATAGAATGTTTAGTGACCTGAGCAGATCGACATTCCCGAGACCTCCATCGTTCTTTATTTTCAGATACTGTAGGATGGGCACCAGTTGTTTTGGCTCATTTTGTATCTCATTGTTGTCTGGCTGCTAACTAAGGAAAAAGAAACAATTAAGGGGTCTGAGTCTTCAAGAGCAAGTCAAATAAAATTAGTTCATGAGAAGTTAATTAGCAGGAAAAACAGGGTAAGAATGAAAACCTGCAGCTATGGCGGTCCTCCAGGACTGGAGATGGCGACCCCTGGCCTTCGCTCATCAGAGCCTGCAAGGTGGTCCCCAGGCGCACACCTGAGACTGGTATTTGGCATCTTTGTGTAACTGATCCTGGTCACACTGGACAGCAAGGATTCTTAGATGTTTGCCTTCCTAAACATTGTTGGCAGTTTTGATAGAGCGCTTCAAGCTGAACTCAAATACGTTATTTCAGATTGACTATCACACTCCGAAGGTCATGCCAAAAGACAGTTTCCCCTTGGGGGGCTAACAAAGTATATCAAATCAAAATAAAATCTGGAGGATCATGGGATTGATTTTTATTGATGCTGACATCTGTGGTGGGCTGGCGCCCTGCCCGGGGTTTGTTTCCTGCCTTTGCGCCCTGTGCTGGCTGGGATTGGCTCCAGCAGACCCCCGTGACCCTGTAGTTAGGATATCACGGGTTGGATAATGGATGGGTGGATGATGCTGACGTGTTGCATTTGCTCAGCTGAGCTCAACATTTTTTGCTGCTGATTTTCGTTTGTAGTCTGCATCTGACGCTTCTCATTTCAGCGTCCAACAACGGCCACCGGGTTTGTCGTGGACTACACCAAGATCAGCAAAGAAGAAGCCCAAGCGTGAATCCTCGGTGGCCTGATGCACTTCACGGTTTTGTCTGTTTGATGTCTGG
>NW_024385846.1:0-9013 GCF_016835505.1 Polypterus senegalus
GATCACTACTTAATTACATTTGATTTAGTCCTGCCCTTGCCAACACACTCGCAGATTAAAACAAAGACAGTGCGACAACTAGATTGTAATTTTGCTTCAAAATCTTATAGATACTTTGAGTAAGTCGAGTGTAATTGAGGAAAACCATTTAGATCAGTTAACATCACATGTAAACGTGGAAAACAATTTAGATCAGCTAACATCACATTATAATGTGACCTTGAGAGATGCTCTGGACACAGTGGCTCCCCTTAAAACAAAAGTGATCAAAGCACATAGAAACTCTCCCTCGTTTAATGAAAACACTCGAGCTCTTAAATTAGAGTGTCGAAAACTGGAGCGCAGATGGAGAACAACAAAGCTACATGTCTTTCAAATTGCATGGACAGAGAGTGTTAATAAATATAAAAAAGCCCTCTTTAAAGATCGCTCAGAATACTATTCTACATTAATAGATAGCAATAATAAAAATCCTCGGGTACTGTTTAGTACAGTGGCTAAATTAACAAATGGCAATTCAGATCAACAGTGCAAAATACCAACAGATATTAGCAGTACAGACTTTATGAATTTCTTTAATGAGAAAATTCTAAATATTAGAAACCAGATCTCAGCATCACAGTGCAAACCCTGTCTCACATTTCATTCGACACTTTAATAATCCTGTAACTGAGCAGGGAGTCTTAACTTTAATTTCTAAAATGAAGCCCACTACTGATCCAGTGCCAACAATGCTAGTAAAAAGTGTCATGGATGTTCTTGCAGCGCCTATTCTAAACATTATTAATAATTCATTATTGCATGGCACAGTACCTGATGCACTAAAAGTGTCAGTCATTAAACCGTTACTTAAAAAGTCAGACCTAGACCCCCACATACTTAATAATTATAGCCCTATTTCAAATCTACCGTTTCTCTCTAAAATACTAGAAAAAGTAGTCGCCAGTCAGCTTCAGTCACACCTTATGCATCACAATTTATTTGAGAAATTCCAGTCTGGTTTCCGCACTGTTCATAGTACAGAAACGGCACTAATGTGGGTTTGTAAACGACATTCCGATATCCTCTGATGAAGAAAACTCCACTGTAATTATGTTGTTAGACTTACAGTAAGCGCAGCATTTGACACCATTGACATTCTACTGCACAGGCTAGAAAATGATGTTGGGCTTACAGGCCCCGTGCTCGCTTGGTTTAGTTCTTACTTATCAAATCGATTCCAATACGTACAGAAATGTGCTGACAGGACTCCATCATTATACACAGAAGTTCAATATGGTGTCCCGCAGGGTTCAGTACTGGGACCTTTACTGTTTTCACTTTACATGCTTCCACTGGGATCTCTCATTAGGAAACATAATGTTAATTTTCACTTGTATGCAGATGACACCCAGTTATACCTTTCATTTAAATCAAATGAAGTTTCTCCGATGTTGTCTTTAATTAGTTGTGTTAGTGAATAAAAGAAGTGGATGGATGAGAACTACTTGTCTTTAAACACAGATGTTAATTGTTGGAGGGAATGACGCTGATTACAACAATATTCTGTTGGAATCCCCATTAATTTCACTGAATCAGCCCGCAATCTAGGAGTTATCTTTGACTCTATCATGTCATTTAAAGCGCATATTACAAACTTGTCCAAATCGTGTTTCTTCCATCTTAAAAATGTTAGGAAATTAAGGCGGTTTCTAAATAAACAAGATTCTGAGAAATTAATTCATGCATTTATTTCTAGTTGGACTGACAACTGCAATGCGGTGTTCGCTGGACGTTCTTTATTCAGCCTCCAGTTAATCGAAAATGCTGCTGCAAGAATCATTACAAGAATAAGAAATTATGAACACATAATAAGAAACCATGTGTATCTGAACCCCAACATGCACACTGAAATTAAACATACACACATACAAATGCAAATACAAATCTAAGCAACTTTACACCCACCTACACGGTGACGCTTCTCCTCTGCTGTGTCCGTGGTGGACGTGTGCTCCAGTTACCTGTGCATTTTAAGAATCTGTTCAGTGCCACAGATTGCCACAGATAAGTAGAACATTTGGAGAATGTGGCACTTCACTCTAAAGTCGTTAAATTTATGCATGAAAAACTGCCTTTTCTGGAATTTTCTAGCTGCATTTAAGCACTTTCACTGAGTTTGAACTTACATTTTAAAACAAGCTGTTAAGTGCTGAGAGAATTGTTGACATTCTTATTTGTCTGTTTTTAATCTCGATTGTCTTATTTTTTTGTTTTTGTTTTAACCTTATTTATGCAGAGTGTTTTGGGGCCTCATGTATAAACGGTGTGTATGCACAAAAATGTTGTGTACGGTCGATTGCAGACTCACATCACGATGTGTGAAAACTAAACTTGACGTAAAGCCACGCACATTCTCATGCCAGCTCAATTTCTGGCGTACGCACGTTTTCGGCTTGGTTTTGCAAATTGGTGGCACCCAGTGTCATAGCAGTGCAACTGTTCCTGGGTGGCTTCTCTTTATTTTTTAGATTCACATCCGTGACGCAGCTTTTTCAAATACACTGACATTAACCGCATATCATTTATTAGTTTAAGGCACTACTACTTGCACCACAACTGTAATATTGCACAACTTGAGCCACCTTACATGTATATCGTACTTATGCTTTCATACTGTATATGTTTCATTGTTTTTTATTGTATTATTATTATTTTTATTACTGTTATTTTATCACAAGCTGTGTACAGCACGGGGTCCTAGAAACTATTGAAATTGTCAGAAAAAAAATTGAAATGTTGAGATGTCAGGTAATTGAAAGTTTCTTCGGAGGTTTTGTTTTGACGGTGTGCTCACCTCGCTTGTGTATTAGCGGTGGGAGGAAAGTAAAAGGAATACCGTTTGCCGATGTGCTGGCCTCGCTCCTGAATTAGCCGCTAAGCATGTACCTCTTTCTTCGGAGGTTTTGCTTTGCTGAAGTGCTGGCCTCGCTTGCGTATCCTCGGAGGCGGAGCCCTTACCACCTCTCACTTCCGGGCCGGACAGACACACATACACTGCCACGTGTAGATGTTTATATATAAGATTTTATAGTAAAATAAGTTTATGGAGGATTTGCATATTGAATCTCATTGTACCATACAAAAACAATAAAGGAATTCAATCCAATTCAATAGAAGAGGGCTTCTAAGTCGATTTAGATTTCCAAGTGCTATCTTCTTGGAGCTCTTGATATCATTTTAAGATGAAATGCAGTGAAGTGCATATATTACATTATGCAGATACATTTTTAACTTCATTTAAATAATGTATACTGTTATTAAACGTGTGGACACAGTGGACAGCGGTAGTGATGAGCTGCTGCCCTGTTCAAGGTTTTTCAAAGAAATATCAGGCGTGCTAATTGACAATATTCTGGACATAGTAAATTCGTCATTAGATACGGAGGTCTTCCCAGACTGTCTTAAGACTGCTGTAGTTAAACCCCTGCTCAAGGAAAATAATCTTGACCCCTCTGCCTTTGCAAATTTTAGACCCATCTCTAACCTGCCCTTCTTAAGTAAAATTCTAGAGAAGGCAGTCATTATACAGTTAAATGACCACCTCAGTAAACCTGCTATTCTTGATAAGTTTCAGTCGGGTTTCAGAACAAATCACAGCACAGAAACTGCACTCGTTAAAGTAGTAAATGACTTGCGAGTGAATGCAGACAGAGGCCATTTATCTGTTCTCATCCTCTTAGATCTGAGTGCTGCATTTGACACCATTGATCACAACATTCTTAGAAATCGCCTTAGTCAATGGGTGGGCCTCTCTGGCAGTGTCTTAAATTGGTTTGAATCCTACCTGGCAGGTAGAAAATTCTTTGTTAGTTGTGGTAATTACAACTCAAAGACACATGATATTCTATATGGTGTTCCACAAAGCTCTATCCTAGGTCCGCTGCTCTTCTCAATCTACATGCTTCCGTTAGGTCAGATTAAACATGGGCGATATGGCCTAAAATCAATATCACGATAAATTGAGCAGTTAACCTCGATAACGATAAATGGACGATAACCACCCCAAGTGCCAAAAAAACAAACTTTTTTTTTTTTTCATTTGATGGGGCTGTGGCAGGCAGCATAGTTCCTCCAGTTATTTTGATAATATTATTCCCCCTAGACCTATTCATTGCAATTATATTATTACCACTTTAAAGGACTGTAAAATGTCACTGAAAATAAATGAAGACAATAGTAATAAGTACTTTTAGTGGTTAAGATTTATTAACTGAACAAAATAAAAAGTGTAGGATACAATATGTAACCATGCTCTCTAAAAAATGTGTATCCCTTGTAAACAAAATAGTTTAATAATAAATATGTTTCACATTGGCTATTCACAAAGTAAACAATGATTGTGCAAATGTAATGCCATCATGGACAAAGGCCTATCTCTGCTAAGGCCTTGAGGTACTATAACTTGTAAACAAATAATGTCACAAACACAAATGTCAATTGGACACAGAAAAAACTATAATAAATACTAAGCACTGCCATGTGACTAGTGAAAACTATAAACTCTTAAACAAAAACATTAAATAGTGCTGTGTGCAAAAAACTTCAATAGAACACTGAT
Organism: Polypterus senegalus; assembly: GCF_016835505.1. Classification (NCBI taxonomy): domain Eukaryota; kingdom Metazoa; phylum Chordata; class Cladistia; order Polypteriformes; family Polypteridae; genus Polypterus; species Polypterus senegalus. The sequence goes on from NW_024385846.1 coordinate 4,601, forward strand.
AGTTAAAATTAGGCAGGGCTTGAACAGGGCACTTCAAAAAGGGGCAGCAGCAGACTTGGTATCCTGAGCGGTTCAATCAAACTACTGTTGTAGATGTTTACCTGAGTAGTGTTTACTCCAGGTTCTTGCTAAGAAACACAAGCATATTGACCATTTAACTGCCATGTAAACCTCCACTGACCACAGAACTTTTTCAGGGGAAAAACTGAACTAAACTAGAAAAAATAAAATGAAGTCTTCCTCATCAGATTTTAGCTACTAAAAATATTACATTTACCTTTATTGGATGTACTTGAATGCAACAATAACACTTCTCACTTCTACCAAAATTTGAAAAATTACAAAGGGACTGCCAAGTTATAAAAAAAAGTCTTGAAAATAAAAACTGAAAAAAGGCATAAATTTTAAATATCTATCCAAATCTTCACACCCAACATCACCCCAATTCATGGTCTAATTCTCAAATAAAGCAAGCAAAATAAAGTAAGAATTAAATAAGACCTCTCAGACCATATTTACAAAATTAGAAAGGGTTGGCACAGTAATAAAACATTTTAAAAATCATGTATTTTGCTACATTTCACAGCACAACATGATCAACACTGGCTCACAATAAGTCTTCTGTAAAAACTTTCTGGATACACTGCTGCTCAGCAGTCTTAAGTATTTTTATGCCTATATAAACATTATTCAAACATTAATACTTTCAATTTTGAATATGACACACAGAATTAAAGTCACTTTAAAACACACCAGATGTCACCACCCAAATATATTAAGATGTACACACTTACCGACTGCCAGGTGCAGCCTGTGCCCAAAACATTGCACCCGTGTCCATTTATTGAGCTTGACAGCTTTCACAATATTTGGGCCGTTGTCAGTTGTTATAGCAACAAGGTCCTCTTCACTGATGTCCCATGCAGACAGCATCGCTCTCAACCCCTGTCCAACCATCTCCCCCGTGTGATCAGATGGAAAATAGGCCGTCTCGAGCACTCTGGTACGCAGCTCCCATTTGTTGTCGATGTAATGAACTGTGAGACTAATATACGGCTCCATTGTGCGGCTGGACCAGAGATCGGATGTGGCTGCAACGTGCTTAACGTATCTCAATTCAGCAGCAACCTTTTTCCTCTCTGTGCTGTACATGCTGGGAATGATAGTTTTTGAAAAATATTTTCGTGATGGGAGTTCGTATCTCTTGTCAATTATTTTCATGAAGTGTCTGAACCCGTTGCGTTCCACTGTAGCAATAGGAGCCATGTCTTTTGCTATGTGGTAGCCTATAGCATTTGTGATTTCTTGCCATCTTTTTGAAGTTCGCTCATATACAAATGCTTCGGTTATTGACCGCTGCCTGGTGGAGGAAGACGTTTTTGCTGGTCCTCCTAATCTCTTCTCGCTTTGAGCTTTTTTTATGTCTTCGAATTGAATCACATGGTTGTGCTGCAGGTGGTGGAAGAGGTTGGTTGTGTTACCTTGACTTGACGCAACAGTCTTTTGCAGAGTTTACATTTAACAATTTTTGATCAATATCATCCTTGTTGAATCCAAAATGTTGCCAAACGATTGATGATGCATTTTTTTTGTTAACAAGCGTCTCCTCTTCCTCTACCTTCGTCGCTGCTGCTTCAACATTTAAATCGTCCTCCATTTGTTCACCCGTGTCTCGTCTTGTTACAGGTAGTAGAGTCATGTGACTCCACCCCGTCAAGTCTGTAATGTAGCACAGCGTCTTAAAGGGACATGAACATCGCCAACCTGCACATGCCTTTTTTTTTTTTAAAATACGAATTCACCGACATGGGCAAAATGACGTCGATGAGAGTCATAAATTTCGGTAACGATAAATTTTTGATATATCGCCCAGCCCTAGGTCAGATTATCTCAGGTTACAACGTGAGCTACCACAGCTATGCTGATGACACACAGCTGTACTTATCTATAGCACCTGATGACTCTGACTCTTTCGATACACCAACACAATGTCTTACTGGTATTTCTGAATGGATGAATAGTAATTTTCTCAAACTAAATAAAGAGAAAACTGAAATTTAAGTAATTGGCAATAATGGATTCAATGAGGTTATCAGAAATAAACTTGATGCATTAGGATTAAAAGTTAAGACGGAAGTAAAAAACTTAGGGGTAACCATTGACTGTAATCTGAATTTTAAATCGCATATTCATCAGACCACTAGGACAGCATTTTTTACTTAAGAAACATAGCAAAAGTTAGACCTCTTATATCACTGAAAGATGCTGAGAAATTAATTCACGCTTTTGTTTTCAGTCGACTAGATTACTGTAACGCACTCCTCTCAGGACCACCCAAAAAAGACATAAATCACCTGCAACGAGTGCGAATGCAGCTGCTAGAATCCTAACTGGGAAAAGAAAATCCGAACACATTTCTCCAGTTTTGATGTCACTACACTGGTTGCCTGTGTCATTCAGGATTGACTTTAAAATACTGCTTATGGTTTATAAAGCCTTAAATAATCTGCTCCATCTTATATATCGGAGTGTCTGACACCTTATATTCCAAATCGTAACCTCAGATCCTCAAATGAGTGTCTCCTTATAATTCCAAGAACAAAACTTAAAAGAAGTGGTGAGGCAGGCGGCCTTCTGCTGCTATGCACCTAAAATCTGAAATAGCCTGCCAATAGGAATTCGCCAGGCTGATACAGTAGAGCACTTTAAAACACTGCTGAAAACACATTACTTTAACATGGCCTTCTCATAACTTCACTTTAACTTAATCCTGATACTCTGTATGTTCAATTCTTCATAATAACTATTCACAGTGGCTCCAAAATCCATACTGACCCCTACTCTCTCTTCTGTTTCTTTTTCCGGTTTCTTTGTGGTGGCGACCTGCACCACCACCACCTACTCAAAGCATCATGATGCTCCAACAATGATGGACTGAAAGCCAGAAGTCTACGTGACCATCATCATCAGGTCCTTCCGTGAGAACCCTAAATACAAAGAGGACTGTTTCATTTATGTTAGGTAGATTGCCCAGAGGGGACTGGGTGGTCTCTTGGTCTGGAACCCCTACAGATTTTATTTTTTTTTTTGTTTTTTCTGTCCACCCTGGCCATCGGACCTTACTCTTATTCGATGTTAATTAATGTTGACTTATGTTTATTTTTTATTGTGTCTTCTATTTTTCTATTCATTTTGTAAAGCACTTTGAGCTACATTTTTTTGTATGAAAATGTGCTATAGAAATAAATGTTGATTGATTGATTGATTGATTGATTGTTCAGGGATTGTTCCTGCCTCGTGCTGTATGCTTGCTGGTGCTGGCACGACACTGGATGGATAGATGGATAGAATAACTAAACATGTACTACGAAGATATTTCAATGTTCCTTAAAAAGTTTGAAGAATATGCCTTTTAAGCTTACAGGTGGCTTGAGATTTATTACATTGCTGATTGTGTGGTGATTGGTTACTTGGAGAAAGAAAAGGAAGGACAGGTTAGTACATTTGAAAGAGACAGTACTGCTGCAATAAATCATTTCACTGAGGGTCACGCACAGCAAGCATCTTGTAGGAGGCAAGAACAATCTCTGGACAGGGCGCCAGTTCCTCACTATCACTGCACCACCGTGTTCTCATGTTTAATAACATGCTTTAACTCCTATCATCTCAGTATTTAAATAATTCAGAGAGCTGTAATATCACAAATGTAATGGATCCTGTGTCCTGTCGGAGGAAGAGAAAGCCCGTTTAAGAATAACGTACAGTACATAGAAGAACAATTAGAATTTGCAGCATTTAACATGCTGCTTTAGTTACGATGGGATCGGAAAAACTCTAGGAAATTAAACATTGATTTTAAGATAAAGTGTACAATGTTCTATTTTATTGACAAAATAAACTACGAGATTAAAGTGGACAATTCAACCTTTTTTTCATGGTGTCCTTTTTTATTTTTGTATTTTCTCTGTACCCTAATATGATTCCATATGACACTCAGAAGATGGGCTATGACTCACCTTTTCAGACTGACTTTGATATCTGACCACTTCTTTTTTATTTCAGGCCCTGTGTGACTTTCTGAACTTGACCTTTCGAGTGTGTGTATTACTTGATCAACTTCTCTTTGTTGCTTATACCGCTGCTTAAGCCCACAAATAGTACGTTTTTCTTTGCCTCCTCCTTGCAGTCACTGAAATTCATTTTTTCACATTCTTTGGCCATTGCCTTTTCACCAAACACTGAACGAGGAAAGTGGTATTGATATTGATTTACGTATTTAAAATTTACAAAATTCTGGAAGGAGACACGGTGGGATGGCAGGTGCGTGCATATGCGTCACTTTTCACGCTGATTGGGATTAATGTAGCCAGAAGAACATGGAAGTCAGCGTACACATAGATCAGGATTTTGTGT
>NW_024385847.1:0-46653 GCF_016835505.1 Polypterus senegalus
TATTGTCTTAAACAATCTAATTCCATATAACTGAACAACCAAATAATCTTTTTTAACTGTGCATCTAGAAGTCTTCCATTTTGACTCTTATTCTGTGCACTGTATAGACAAACAGATATTAAATGTTGAAAATATGTATTTTGTGTCACTATTAACAAAAAGGTAAATAAAAGTTAAGAAGTATACATTTGGATAAGCTATTCTTGTTTTAATATGTACATTGTCGAATATTATTAGCACATATGTTTTGGAATGTTAATTTCTAATTCTTATCTTTACCAATAGATCTCTGCCACTCCTGCTGACCTTGAGAAGACTGGTAACCTACCTGTGACTCCTCGATTGATCCTGCTTGGTAAGTATATGAAATATGACATGTCTGCATGTTCACTAAACAAGGATCACACTCTAGGCTGGCTGGCACAACTTTTTACCATTAGGAGAACATCCATCTTTATGTGCCTCATTCTGGCCACTGTATAAAAAAAGTTTGATTAAAGTGTACCTTTTTAAACTGAAGAAAATATTTTATGTGATGCCTGAATGAGTTTGTGCTGTTTAGTTTGCATATCATAACCTTAGTGGCTTGTTGGCTAAAATATTGAAACTGCAAGGTTTGTTGTCTTGGAAGATATGAATATTATATGATTTTGTCAGGGCTTGCATAATTTTCTCGCTGCCTTTTCTATGTTAGCTCTCCAAGGATAATTGTTTATAACATAATCTGTACACTCCTTTAAGGTCCAAGTGATACTCAAGGGCAGTGGATGAAACAATGGATGATCAGCTTGGAGGGCAGAATAATCTGCGAGGGTGTGCAACCAACCTTTCTCTGTGGACTTGCTGCTTTGTTTTCACTGTATTACATCTTCAACCTGCAATATCAAGAGGAAGCAGCATCCACACTGGAATTCCTTCAAAGGTAAATTTATTTTTGTCTTTCAATAATATAGTATTAATAGTATTTTTAAAAAGTAAAGTTAAAGTTTCTGGGCCTTTAAAGGTTTAAGCTGTAAGTTTGGTAACACTTCATAACATGAGTTAATGTATTAAATAACAAGCTGTTACACTACTGTGTAAATTTGTTGTATTATTAAAGTTTTAAGACATTGATCACAGAAAGTCTTCCCTTATTATTTTTCAGACGATTTGTTGGAATAAATCCGGAAAAAGGGACCAAGGCTGCAAAAGGAAAAGTGACATCTAAAAAGACTGGGAAATCTGTTCAAAAGAAGACCATGACAGTCAATCTGAAAGTGTCAAATCTTTTAAAAAGATTGATGGACTTTGAGTGGCACTTTATTTAAAATTTTTGTTTTACAGTGGTTTGTATATACTGTTATATTTTTTTTGTATTCTACTTTTTATATCCAGAAAGGGCTGGTGCTTGATAAAGCCCTTTGTTGATTTATTTTACTTATATAGATTGTGTTTTTTGTTCCTGAAGCTTGATTTGAAGCTTGTTTATTATTTAATGTCAAGTTGAGGCATTTCGAAATTGTGTTTGTTACTGTTGATTATGGCCATACCAGTTTGAAAATGCTGTAAGCTTTTATTTATTACTTTTGTACTCATCCTGGACATCAGTGTATGCCTTTGAAATGCATCTTTTTTCTTTCCAATGGAAGCGCTCCATCCCGATCTTCAATATATAACCAGCATTATGTAGCGCAGCTTTTGCTTACGGCCATACCAGAGTAAAAGCACCCGATGTAGTTTGATCTAGGAGGTAAAACACGCATGCGCTCTGCCAGGTCTTGGATGGGAGGCTGCCTGGGATCCCCGATGCTGTAAGCTTTTTCCTGTACTGTAAGTACGCCACCTGACCATCATTGCATGGCTGGGAACTGAATCTTTATCCTGTACATTGTTAGCGACCCACCCGAACTTCAATTTATAACCAGCATTATGGAACGCTACTGTTGATTATGGCCATACCAGTTTGAAAGCGTCTGATCTTGGAAGTTAAAGACGCAAGGTTCGCCCAGTATACGAGGCTGGTAGACCGCCTTGCAACATCGAATGCTGTAAGCTTTTATTTATTACTGTTGTACTCATCCTGGACATCAGTGTATGCCTTTGAAATGCATCTTTTTTCTTTCCAATGGAAGCGCTCCACCCCGATCTTCAATATATAACCAGCATTATGTAGCGCAGCTTTTGCTTACGGCCATACCAGAGTAAAAGCACCCGATGTAGTTTGATCTAGGAGGTAAAACACGCATGCGCTCTGCCAGTTCTTGGATGGGAGGCTGCCTGGGATCCCCGGATGCTGTAAGCTTTTTTCCTGTACTGTAAGTACGCCACCTGACCATCATTGCATGGCTGGGAACTGAATCTTTATCCTGTACATTGTTAGCGACCCACCCGAACTTCAATTTATAACCAGCATTATGGAACGCTACTGTTGATTATGGCCATACCAGTTTGAAAGCGTCTGATCTTGGAAGTTAAAGACGCAAGGTTCGCCCAGTATACGAGACTGGTAGACCGCCTTGCAACATCGAATGCTGTAAGCTTTTATTCATTAATGTTGTACTCATCCTGGACATCAGTGTATACCTTTGAAATGCATCTTTTTTCTTTCCAATGGAAGCGCTCCGCCCCGATCTTCAATATATAACCAGCATTATGAAGCGCCGATTTTTGCTTACGGCAATACCAGAGTAAAAGCACCCGATGTAGTTTGATCTAGGAGGTAAAACACGCATGCGCTCTGCCTGTGCTTGGATGTGAGAGTGCATGGGATACCCGGATGCTGTAAGCTATTTTCCTATACTGTACAACTCAACCTGACCATCAGCGTATGCCTGGGAACTGCATCTTTATCCTTTCCATTGTTAGCGACCCACCGAACTTCAATTTATAACCAGCATTATGGAACGCTACTGTTGATTATGGCCATACCAGTTTGAAAGCGTCTGATCTTGGAAGTTAAAGACGCAAGGTTCGCCCAGTATACGAGGCTGTTAGACCGCCTTGCAACATCGAATGCTGTAAGCTTTTATTTATTACTTTGTACTCATCCTGGACATCAGTGTATGCCTTTGAAATGCATCTTTTTTCTTTCCAATGGAAGCGCTCCATCCCGATCTTCAATATATAACCAGCATTATGTAGCGCAGCTTTTGCTTACGGCCATACCAGAGTAAAAGCACCCGATGTAGTTTGATCTAGGAGGTAAAACACGCATGCGCTCTGCCAGGTCTTGGATGGGAGGCTGCCTGGGATCCCCGGATGCTGTAAGCTTTTTTCCTGTACTGTAAGTACGCCACCTGACCATCATTGCATGGCTGGGAACTGAATCTTTATCCTGTACATTGTTAGCGACCCACCCGAACTTCAATTTATAACCAGCATTATGGAACGCTACTGTTGATTATGGCCATACCAGTTTGAAAGCGTCTGATCTTGGAAGTTAAAGACGCAAGGTTCGCCAGTATACGAGACTGGTAGACCGCCTTGCAACATCGAATGCTGTAAGCTTTTATTCATTAATGTTGTACTCATCCTGGACATCAGTGTATACCTTTGAAATGCATCTTTTTTCTTTCCAATGGAAGCGCTCCGCCCGATCTTCAATATATAACCAGCATTATGAAGCGCCGTTTTTGCTTACGGCAATACCAGAGTAAAAGCACCCGATGTAGTTTGATCTAGGAGGTAAAACACGCATGCGCTCTGCCTGTGCTTGGATGTGAGAGTGCATGGGATACCCGGATGCTGTAAGCTATTTTCCTATACTGTACAACTCAACCTGACCATCAGCGTATGCCTGGGAACTGCATCTTTATCCTTTCCATTGTTAGCGACCCACCCGAACTTCAATTTAAAACCAGCATTATGGAACGGTACTGTTGATTATGGCCATACCAGTTTGAAAGCGTCTGATCTTGGAAGTTAAAGACGCAAGGTTCGCCCAGTATACGAGGCTGTTAGACCGCCTTGCAACATCGAATGCTGTAAGCTTTTATTTATTACTTTTGTACTCATCCTGGACATCAGTGTATGCCTTTGAAATGCATCTTTTTTCTTTCCAATGGAAGCGCTCCATCCCGATCTTCAATATATAACCAGCATTATGTAGCGCAGCTTTTGCTTACGGCCATACCAGAGTAAAAGCACCCGATGTAGTTTGATCTAGGAGGTAAAACACGCATGCGCTCTGCCAGGTCTTGGATGGGAGGCTGCCTGGGATCCCCGGATGCTGTAAGCTTTTTTCCTGTACTGTAAGTACGCCACCTGACCATCATTGCATGGCTGGGAACTGAATCTTTATCCTGTACATTGTTAGCGACCCACCCGAACTTCAATTTATAACCAGCATTATGGAACGCTACTGTTGATTATGGCCATACCAGTTTGAAAGCGTCTGATCTTGGAAGTTAAAGACGCAAGGTTCGCCCAGTATACGAGACTGGTAGACCGCCTTGCAACATCGAATGCTGTAAGCTTTTATTCATTAATGTTGTACTCATCCTGGACATCAGTGTATACCTTTGAAATGCATCTTTTTTCTTTCCAATGGAAGCGCTCCGCCCCGATCTTCAATATATAACCAGCATTATGAAGCGCCGTTTTTGCTTACGGCAATACCAGAGTAAAAGCACCCGATGTAGTTTGATCTAGGAGGTAAAACACGCATGCGCTCTGCCTGTGCTTGGATGTGAGAGTGCATGGGATACCCGGATGCTGTAAGCTATTTTCCTATACTGTACAACTCAACCTGACCATCAGCGTATGCCTGGGAACTGCATCTTTATCCTTTCCATTGTTAGCGACCCACCCGAACTTCAATTTAAAACCAGCATTATGGAACGCTACTGTTGATTATGGCCATACCAGTTTGAAAGCGTCTGATCTTGGAAGTTAAAGACGCAAGGTTCGCCCAGTATACGAGGCTGTTAGACCGCCTTGCAACATCGAATGCTGTAAGCTTTTATTTATTACTTTTGTACTCATCCTGGACATCAGTGTATGCCTTTGAAATGCATCTTTTTTCTTTCCAATGGAAGCGCTCCATCCCGATCTTCAATATATAACCAGCATTATGTAGCGCAGCTTTTGCTTACGCCATACCAGAGTAAAAGCACCCGATGTAGTTTGATCTAGGAGGTAAAACACGCATGCGCTCTGCCTGGTCTTGGATGGGAGGCTGCCTGGGATCCCCGGATGCTGTAAGCTTTTTTCCTGTACTGTAAGTACGCCACCTGACCATCATTGCATGGCTGGGAACTGAATCTTTATCCTGTACATTGTTAGCGACCCACCCGAACTTCAATTTATAACCAGCATTATGGAACGCTACTGTTGATTATGGCCATACCAGTTTGAAAGCGTCTGATCTTGGAAGTTAAAGACGCAAGGTTCGCCCAGTATACGAGGCTGGTAGACCGCCTTGCAACATCGAATGCTGTAAGCTTTTATTCATTAATGTTGTGCTCATCCTGGACATCAGTGTATACCTTTGAAATGCATCTTTTTTCTTTCCAATGGAAGCGCTCCGCCCGATCTTCAATACATAACCAGCATTATGAAGCGCCGTTTTGCTTACGGCAATACCAGAGTAAAAGCACCCGATGTAGTTTGATCTAGGAGGTAAAACACGCATGCGCTCTGCCTGTGCTTGGATGTGAGGTGCATGGGATCCCCGGATGCTGTAAGCTATTTTCCTATACTGTACAACTCAACCTGACCATCAGCGTATGCCTGGGAACTGCATCTTTATCCTTTCCATTGTTAGCGACCCACCCGAACTTCAATTTATAACCAGCATTATGGAACGCTACTGTTGATTATGGCCATACCAGTTTGAAAGCGTCTGATCTTGGAAGTTAAAGACGCAAGGTTCGCCCAGTATACGAGGCTGTTAGACCGCCTTGCAACATCGAATGCTGTAAGCTTTTATTTATTACTTTTGTACTCATCCTGGACATCAGTGTATGCCTTTGAAATGCATCTTTTTTCTTTCCAATGGAAGCGCTCCATCCCGATCTTCAATATATAACCAGCATTATGTAGCGCAGCTTTTGCTTACGGCCATACCAGAGTAAAAGCACCCGATGTAGTTTGATCTAGGAGGTAAAACACGCATGCGCTCTGCCAGGTCTTGGATGGGAGGCTGCCTGGGATCCCCGGATGCTGTAAGCTTTTTTCCTGTACTGTAAGTACGCCACCTGACCATCATTGCATGGCTGGGAACTGAATCTTTATCCTGTACATTGTTAGCGACCCACCCGAACTTCAATTTATAACCAGCATTATGGAACGCTACTGTTGATTATGGCCATACCAGTTTGAAAGCGTCTGATCTTGGAAGTTAAAGACGCAAGGTTCGCCCAGTATACGAGACTGGTAGACCGCCTTGCAACATCGAATGCTGTAAGCTTTTATTCATTAATGTTGTACTCATCCTGGACATCAGTGTATACCTTTGAAATGCATCTTTTTTCTTTCCAATGGAAGCGCTCCGCCCCGATCTTCAATATATAACCAGCATTATGAAGCGCCGTTTTTGCTTACGGCAATACCAGAGTAAAAGCACCCGATGTAGTTTGATCTAGGAGGTAAAACACGCATGCGCTCTGCCTGTGCTTGGATGTGAGAGTGCATGGGATACCCGGATGCTGTAAGCTATTTTCCTATACTGTACAACTCAACCTGACCATCAGCGTATGCCTGGGAACTGCATCTTTATCCTTTCCATTGTTAGCGACCCACCCGAACTTCAATTTAAAACCAGCATTATGGAACGGTACTGTTGATTATGGCCATACCAGTTTGAAAGCGTCTGATCTTGGAAGTTAAAGACGCAAGGTTCGCCAGTATACGAGGCTGTTAGACCGCCTTGCAACATCGAATGCTGTAAGCTTTTATTTATTACTTTTGTACTCATCCTGGACATCAGTGTATGCCTTTGAAATGCATCTTTTTTCTTTCCAATGGAAGCGCTCCATCCCGATCTTCAATATATAACCAGCATTATGTAGCGCAGCTTTTGCTTACGGCCATACCAGAGTAAAAGCACCCGATGTAGTTTGATCTAGGAGGTAAAACACGCATGCGCTCTGCCAGGTCTTGGATGGGAGGGCATGGGATCCCCGGATGCTGTAAGCTATTTTCCTGTACTGTAAGTACGCAACCTGACCATCAGCGTATGCCTGGGAACTGAATCTTTATCCTGTACATTGTTAGCGACCCACCCGAACTTCAATTTATAACCAGCATTATGGAACGCTACTGTTGATTATGGCCATACCAGTTTGAAAGCGTCTGATCTTGGAAGTTAAAGACGCAAGGTTCGCCCAGTATACGAGGCTGTTAGACCGCCTTGCAACATCGAATGCTGTAAGCTTTTATTTATTACTTTTGTACTCATCCTGGACATCAGTGTATGCCTTTGAAATGCATCTTTTTTCTTTCCAATGGAAGCGCTCCATCCCGATCTTCAATATATAACCAGCATTATGTAGCGCAGCTTTTGCTTACGGCCATACCAGAGTAAAGCACCCGATGTAGTTTGATCTAGGAGGTAAAACACGCATGCGCTCTGCCAGGTCTTGGATGGGAGGCTGCCTGGGATCCCCGGATGCTGTAAGCTTTTTTCCTGTACTGTAAGTACGCCACCTGACCATCATTGCATGGCTGGGAACTGAATCTTTATCCTGTACATTGTTAGCGACCCACCGAACTTCAATTTATAACCAGCATTATGGAACGCTACTGTTGATTATGGCCATACCAGTTTGAAAGCGTCTGATCTTGGAAGTTAAAGACGCAAGGTTCGCCAGTATACTGAGACTGGTAGACCGCCTTGCAACATCGAATGCTGTAAGCTTTTATTCATTAATGTTGTACTCATCCTGGACATCAGTGTATACCTTTGAAATGCATCTTTTTTCTTTCCAATGGAAGCGCTCCATCCCGATCTTCAATATATAACCAGCATTATGTAGCGCCGCTGTTGCTTACGGCAATACCAGAGTAAAGCACCCGATGTAGTTTGATCTAGGAGGTAAAACACGCATGCGCTCTGCCTGTGCTTGGATGTGAGAGTGCATGGGATACCCGGATGCTGTAAGCTATTTTCCTATACTGTACAACTCAACCTGACCATCAGCGTATGCCTGGGAACTGCATCTTTATCCTTTCCATTGTTAGCGACCCACCCGAACTTCAATTTAAAACCAGCATTATGGAACGGTACTGTTGATTATGGCCATACCAGTTTGAAAGCGTCTGATCTTGGAAGTTAAAGACGCAAAGGTTCATAACGTGGACGAGGCTGTTAGACCGCCTTGCAACATCGAATGCTGTAAGCTTTTATTTATTACTTTTGTACCTCATCCTGGACATCAGTGCATGCCTTTGAAATGCATCTTTTTTTCTTTCCAATGAAGCCATCCACCCCGATCTTCAATATATAACCAGCATTATGTAGCGCAGTTTTGCTTACGGCCATACCAGAGTAATAGCACCCGATGTAGTTTGATCTAGGGAGGTAAAACACGCATGCGCTCTGCCAGGTCTTGGATGGGAGGCTGCCTGGGATCCCCGGATGCTGTAAGCTTTTCCTATACTGTAACGACGCCACCTGACCATCAGCGTATGCCTGGGAACTGCATCTTTATCCTTTCCATTGTTAGCGCCCCAATTGAACTTCAATTTATAGCAGCATTATGGAACGCTACTGTTGATTATGGCCATACCAGTTTGAAAGCGTCTGATCTTGGAAGTTAAAGGCGCCAAGGTTCGCCCAGTATACAGAGGCTGTTAGACCGCCTTGCAAACATCGAATGCTGTAAGCTTTTATTCATTAATGTTGTACTCATCCTGGACATCAGTGTATACCTTTGAAATGCATCTTTTTTCTTTCCAATGGAAGCGCTCATCTTCAATATATAACCAGCATTATGAAGCGCCCGTTTTGCTTACGGCAATACCAGAGTAAAAGCACCCGATGTAGTTTGATCTAGAGGTAAAACACGCATGCGCTCTGCCTGTGCTTGAGATGTGAGCAGTGAGTGGGATACCCGGATGCTGTAAGATATTTTCCTATACTGTACAGCTCAACCTGGCCATCAGCGTATGCCTGGGAACTGCATCTTTTATCCTTTCCATTGTTAGCGACCCACCCGAAGTTGAATTTATAACCAGCATTATGGAACGCTGTATGATTATGGCCATGCTTGAAAGCATCTGATCTTGGAAGTTAAAGACGCAAGGTTCGCCCAGTATACGAGGCTGGTAGACCGCCTTGCAACATCGAATGCTGTAAGCTTTTATTTATTACTTTGTACTATCCTGACATCAGTGTATGCCTGAAATGCATCTTTTTCTTTCCAATGGAAGCGCTCCATCCCGATCTTCATATATAACCAGCATTATGTAGCGCAGCTTTGCTTACGGCCATACCAGAGTAAAAGCACCCGATGTAGTTTGATCTAGGAGGTAAAACACGCATGCGCTCTGCCAGGTCTTGGATGGGAGGCTGCCTGGGATCCCCGGATGCTGTAAGCTTTTTTCCTGTACTGTAAGTACGCCACCTGACCATCATTGCATGGCTGGGAACTGAATCTTTATCCTGTACATTTTTGCGACCCACCGGGCCCCAATTTATAACCAGCATTATGGAACGCTACTGTTGATTATGGCCCTACCAGTTTAAAACGTCCCCCTCTTGGAAGTTAAAAACGCAAGGGGTTCGTCCAGTATACGAGGGTGGTAGACCCCTTGCAACCCAATGCTGTAAACTTTTTTTTTCCTTTTTACTCATCCTGGACATCGGGGTATGCCTTTAAATGCATCTTTTTTTTCCCAAAGGTCGCTCCACCCCCATCTTCAATATTAACCAGCATTATTGGCGCAGCTTTTTTCTTTTTAAAAACCAGGTAAAAACACCCGATGGGTTTTTATCTGGGGGAAAAAGCATGCGCTCTGCCAGTTCTTGGATGGGAGGCTGCTGGGATCCCCGGATGCTTAAGCTTTTCCTGACTGTAAGTACGCCACCTGACCATCATTGCATGGCTGGGAACTGAATCTTTATCCTGTACATTGTTAGCGACCACCGAACTATTATAACCAGCATTATGGAACGCTACTGTTGATTATGGCCATACCAGTTTGAAAGCGTCTGATCTTGGAGTTAAAGACCAAGGTTGCAGTATACGAGCTGGTAGACGCCTTGCAACATCATGCTGTAGCTTTATTATTATGTTGTACTCACCTGGACATCGTGTATCCTTTGAAATGCATCTTTTTCTTTCAATGGGCTCCCGATCTTCAATATATAACCACATTATGAGCGCGCTTTTGCCGCCATACCAGGTAAGCACCGATGTAGTTGATCTGGGGTAAACACGCATGCGCTCTGCCAGTTCTTGGATGGGAGGCTGATGGGATCGACTGTAGCTTTCTGTCTGTAATAGCCACCTGACCATCAGCATGGCTGGGAACTGAATCTTTATCTCATTGTGCGACCCCCGAACTTCAATTTATCAGCATTATGGAACGCTACTGGATTATGCCATACAGTTTGAAGCGTCTGATCTTGAGTTAAAGGCCAGGTTCCATATACGACTGGTAGACCCTTGCAACATGATCTGAGCTTTTAATATTTGCTCACCTGGATAGTGTATGCTTAAATATCTTTCCAATGGGCTCCTCGATTTCAATATATAACAGCTTAGGCTTGCTTCGCCATACCGGTAAGCACCCGTGGTTTATCTAGGAGTAAAACCCGCTCGCCAGTTTGGATGGGAGGCTCCTGGGATCCCCGGATGCTGTACTTTTTCCTGTACTGTAAGTCACCTGACCATCATTGCAGCGAACTGAATCTTTATCCTGCATTGTGACCCGACCATATAACCAGCTTTGGACTCTGTTGATTTAACCAGTTTGAAAGCGTCTATCTGGAGTTAAAACGAAGAGGCAATCGAGCTTGTACGCGACTCGACTTTATATTCTTCGGAATATACCTTTGATCATCTTTTTTAAAGGGGGGGCCCCCCTTTTTAAAACCGCAATTTCCAAATTTGGGAAACCCCCAGCCCCTGATTTGGGTGGGGACTATTTGGGGGTTTTTTTTTTACCCCCTTTTTTTTTCCCCAAATTTTCCCCCGACTAATTATCCCCTTTTACGCCCCCAAAAACCAAAATTTAAAAGCATTATGACCTATTTGGTTTGGGCCCCTTTAAATGATCTTTGGAATTTGAAGGTTTTAAAAAATTTAACTGTAACCCTTTAACAAAGCCTGAACTTTTATTCTTAATGTTGACCACCGGAATTTATTTTAAAGCATTTTTTTCTTTTTTTGGGTTCCCCTTTAAAAAACCATTTTAAAAAGGGGTTCCCCAAAAAAAGCAGGGTTTTTACTGGAAAAAGCTTTTTTTTTTGGTTTGGGGGGGGGGATCCCTTTAAAAATTTTTTTTTTGGGGGGCAAACCGCAATTTTAAACGATTTTTCCTTCCGTTT
This sequence comes from Polypterus senegalus, assembly GCF_016835505.1. NCBI lineage: Eukaryota > Metazoa > Chordata > Cladistia > Polypteriformes > Polypteridae > Polypterus > Polypterus senegalus. Next base: position 11,474 of record NW_024385847.1, read on the forward strand.
TCCCCCCCCAATTCAATTTTTAAAAAACAAAGGGTTTGGATTTTTCCATACCAGTTTAAAGGGTTTTTTTAAAAAAAAGAAAAGGGTTCCCCCTATAGAGCTTTTCCCTTCAAACCGAACTTAATTTTTTTTTAATTTTTTCCCCCGGGCCATTAAACCTTTGAAACCTTTTTTTTTAAGGGCGCTCCCCCCCAAAAATTTAAAAATTAAAACGCCGTTTTTGTTACGGGTACCGGGCACCCGATGTAGTTTATTAAGGGCCATCCTTGCCGTTTTTGGGAAAACATTCCGGATGCGTTTTCCCCATTAATAATACCAAAAGGGTTTTTAAACCTTTTTCCCCTTTTTTACCCCAATTAAATTTTTTGGCATTTGGGGGCCTGGATTTGCCCTACCTTTTCTGTTGGAATTCGCAATTGCCCGTTTGGGGTTTTCCCCCTTTTAAAAAACCCGGGGAACTTTTTTTTAAAGATAGGATCAGTGTAGGGCCCTTTTAAAGCTCTTTTTTTTTAAGGAAGTAACCCCCCTTTAAAATTTAAACCGTTTTGGGCGCACTTTTCTTCCCCTACCGGGAAAAACCCCTTTAGTTTGATCTGGGGGGAAAAAAAGATCCTTGAGTTTTTGGGGGGCGCTATCCCGGGTCTTAATTTTTCCAAAATAAAAACCCGCCACTTGCCTGGGAACGAATCTTTTTCCTGTAATTTTTTGGAAACCCCCCCGCCAATTTTATAAACCTTTTTAAAATTTATTTCCTTATTTTAAAGGCATCCTATTGGGGGAAGGGGGGACTGTTTCCCCCAAATTTATTTGAATTTGGAAATTTAAATTTTCCCTTTTAAAACTCTTTTCTTTAAAAAGGCTAGGTTTTAAAATATCCAGCTTATGGGCCCTTTTTTTCGAAAACCGGGAAAACCCATGTGTTTATCTGGGGTAGGAATTTGCCTTTTTGGGAGCCCGGGCCCCGATTTTTTTTTCCTAATTTAAACCCGTCGCATCCGGGAAGACTTTTTTCTTGAGCACCCCCCCTTTTTTGGGATGGGGGTTGCGTAAATTTTTTCCTTTAAAAACCAAAAAACCAAAGGGCCCCTTTTTCCCTTGAAAACAAATTTTTCTTCCCCGGGGTACCTTTTTTGGGGCCCCTTTTCTTTTTTAAAAGGGGGCCCCCCCCTTTCCCAAAAACCACAATTTAGGGCCCTTTTTACCCTACCAAAAACCCCTTAGTTTACTAAAGGAAAACACCCCTTCCCTTTTTGGGGGGCTATCCCGGGGTTAAAACCCCCGTTAACCCCTAACTTTACCCAAAATTTTTTTCCCATTGTTACCCCGAAAAATTTTTCCCGATTTGGAAGAGGGGTTTTGGATCCAGTTTTGAAAACTTTTTCTTAAAAGACCAATTTCCCCCCTAAAGGGGGGGGTTTAAACCCTGCAAAAAGGCTTTTATTTATTAAGTTTATACGGACTAGGAACCTTTGAAAGCCTTTTTTTTAAGGGGCCCCCTTTAAATTTTTAAACCGCTTTGAACCCTTTTTTCGAATAATAAAACTTTTGTTAAGGGGGAAAAAAAGCATGCGCCCCTTTTTTATTAAGGGGTCCCCACTTAAATTTTTCCCTTTGTAAACCCCTGCCATCCAAGCCTGGGAATGTTTTACCTTTTTTCCCCCGCTTCAATTTATAACCCCATTCGTTATTTTCCTCCGTTGGGCCCCGACTTAAATTGGGGGTTGGGAAAAAAAGGCTGTAAAGGGAACACGGTTAATTTTTTTAAAATTTTTTACCTCCCGGAATAGGATACCTTTAAAGCTCTTTTCTTTTAGGGGCCCCCCCCCCCAATATAAACCGATTAAGGGTTTTTCAAGCCCCTAAACAATTGTTTGCTGGGTAAAAGCATTTCCCTTTTATGGGGGCTATCCCCCCAGTGTAAAAATTTTTTTTACGAAAAAACCCCCCGGTTTTGAACATTTTTTTCCCCTTTTTGGGCCCCCCCAATTTTTTAAAAGATTTCCCCGGTGTTAGGGTCCGTTTGAAAGCCTGACTTATTAAAAAAGGGGGGGGGTTATGTAAGAGGGGGGAAACCCCCCCCAAAAAAAAGAGTTTTATTTTTTCTTTTTGTTATCCGGTAGGTTGCCCAAAAAAATTTTTTTTCCCAAAGGGGCGTACCCCGACTTTAATATAAAGCTTATTAAAAAAATTTTTTACACCACCAGGTAAACCCCGATGATTTTTTAAAAGCTGCCCCCCAGTTTTTTATATCCCCCATTGAACTTTTCCCTTTTTAAAAAACGACCCCACCTATTGTGGCTGGGAACGAAACTTTTCCCTTGTTTCCCAAGAATTCAAAAACGCAATTTTCCCCACTGTTATTATGGCCAACCGTTTGGGCTGATCTTAATTTTTTAAAAAAGGGCCCAGAACTTTTTAACCGCCTTAAAGTCTGTGTTTTTTAAATTTTTTTTACTCCCCTGGAATAGGAATTTGGCCCTTTAAGGGGGCCCCCCCCGATCTTAATTATAAACTTTTTCCCCTTTTTTTACCAAAGAAAACCCCATTTTAGTTAAAAAAACCCCCTTTTTTTCCCCTTATGGGGGGGTCCATTGGAAAATTTTTTTTACGAAATAAAAAACCATGGGTGCCGGGCTGTTTTCCCCCCCAAAAGGGCCCCCGAACTTTTTTTTAATTTAAAATTTGGGCCTAGTTTTGGGTCGGGTTAAAGCCAAGTTGGCCCCAAACCCAATTAACTTTTAAATTCCCCCTGTGTAAATTTTTTTTTTTTTTGGGGCTATCCTGGAATTTTTGGAAACCTTTTTTCATTTTTCCCCCAATAAACGTTTTTCCCCTTTTTTAAACCCCGCCTTAAACCTTGTTTTCTTTTTAAAAAGGGCCCCCCCGATGGCGCCTTTTTTTTGGGATCCTGGCGAATTTTCCCTAAAAGACGAAACTTTTGTTTTTGGGCAATTTTTTTCCCCTTTTAAACCCCCCGGAAAAATTTTTCCGTTTTAAAAATTTTTCTTATTAGGCCCCGAAATTTTTAATTTGGGGAGGTTTTTCCCCCGTGAAAACCCCCCTTAGGAAATTGGGTATTTTCCCTTTTAAACCCCCCTCCCTTTTTAAGCCCCAAAAACTTTTTTTCCGGATTTCCCCCTTTTAAACCCTTTCCATAAAACCCCACATCCAATAAAACCGATTTGGTTTTTAAAAACAAAAGGGCCCGGATGGGATATCCCCAAAACTCCCCTCGGGGTGGGAAATGCCCCCCCCAAATTTTGCCCCCGAATTTTTTAAACCCAAGGAATTTAAAGATTTCCTTTTTAGGCCCCCATTAAAATTAAAACCAAATTAAAAATAGGTTTTGGCCGTTCCCTAATTTACTTAATTAATTTTTTTATTTGGTTTTGGCCTTTGGACCTTTTTTTTTTTTTTTTTCTTTCCCCGGATTTTTTAAACCCCTTTTTTCCCCAGCATTATGGACGCACTTTGTTAGGCCATACCAGTTTAAGCGTTGATCTTGAGTTAAAGACGCAGCGCAGTTACAGGCTTTGAGCTGCAACCGATGCTGTAAGCTTTTATTTTACTGTTGTACTCATCCTGGACATCAGTGTATGCCTTTGAAATGCATCTTTGTTCTTTCCAATGTGGCTCCATCCGATCTTCAATATATAACCAGCATTATGTAGCGCGCTTTTGCTTACGGCCATACCAGGTAAAGCACCCGATGAGTTTGATCTAGGGTAAAAACGCAGCGTTCTGCCAGGTTTGGATGGGAGGCGCCTGGGATCCCGGATGCTGTAAGCTTTTTCCTGTACTGTAGTACCCACCTGCCATCATTGATGGCTGGGAACTGAATCTTTATCCTGTACATTGTTAGCGACCCATCAACTTCAATTATAACCAGCATTATGGAACGCTACGTGATTATGCCATACCAGTTTAAAGTCTGATCTTGGAAGTTAAAGACGCAAGGTTCGCCATGTATACGAGCTGGTAGACCCCTTGCAACATCGAATCGTAAGCTTTTATTCATTATGTTGACTCATCCTGGACATCGTGTATCCTTTGAAAGCATCTTTTTTCTTTCCAATGGACGCTCCCCCGATCTTCAATATATACCAGATTATGAGCGCGTTTTGCAGCAATACCAGAGTAAAGCACCCGATGTAGTTTGTCTAGGCTTAAACACGCATCGCTCTGCCAGTCTTGGATGTGAGGCTGACTGGGATCCCGGATGCTGTAAGATTTTTCTTACTGTAACCACCTACCATCATCATCTGGAACACTTTATCCTGTCATTGTTAGCGACCACCGAATTAAAACCAGCATTATGGATGTCTGTTATAGGCCTCCAGTTTGAAGCGCTGATCTTGGAAGTTAAAGGCAAGGTTCCATTACGAGCGGACCGCCTAACATCGAATGCTGTAAGCTTTATTTACTTTTGTACTCACCTGGACTCAATTTTAGCCTTTGAAATGCTCTTTTTCTTTCCAATGGAGCTCCACCCGATCTTAATTAACAGCATTATGTAAGCGCAGCTTTTGCGCATACCAAGGTAAGCCTGTAGTTTGATCTGGAGTAAAACATCCGCTCTGCCTTCTTGATGGAGCTCTGGGATCCCGGATGCGTAGCTTTTCACATTATAACCAGCTACTGACCATCATTGCTATGGCTGGGAACTAATCTACCCGAGCATTTGATTAGGACAACCGAACTCATTCTGCCAGCTTATGGAGGTATGTGATTAGGCCCCATTGTAAGGCTATTTCGAAGTTAAAGCCTAAGTTCGCCATACCTGACACTGAGCTGACTGCAACTCGATGCTGTAAGCTTTATTCATTACTCACTATCATGAATCCAGTTATGACTTTGAATCCATCTTTTTTCAAGAGCGTCTCGATCTTAAATTAACAGCCAGTTGCGTCGCAGCTGTTAGAGCCATCAAATAAGACCGAGTATTATATTCTTTGGTAAAACCCCTGGACTCAGCATCCTTTGAAATGACTTTTCTTATCGGAGCTCGTACATCTTCATATACACATTGCCTGACCATTTGCACTGGCTGGAACGAACACCTGTATATTGCTAGGACAACAGCTCTCTCCGTTATGGGAGGCTCTGGGATCGCCATGCGTTGAAATTTCTTGAAGTAGACCACACATTGCATGGCGGAACTGAACTTTATCCGCTTTGCGCACCACTTCAATTTTAACAGCTTTGTTTTATTTATTACTTTGTACTCATCCTGGACATCAGTGTATCCTTTGAAATGCATCTTTTTCTTTCAATGGAGCGCTCCATCCGATCTTCAATATATAACCAGCATTATGAGCGCAGCTTTTGCTTACAGCCATACCAGAGTAAAGCACCCGATGTAGTTTGATCTAGGAGGTAAAACACGCATGCGCTCTGCCAGTCTTGGATGGGAGGCTGCTGGGATCCCGGATGCTGTAAGCTTTTTCCTGTACTGTAAATCACCTGACCATCATTGCATGCTGGGAACTGAATCTTTATCCTGTACATTGTTAGCGACCACCGAACTTCAATTTATAACCAGCATTATGGAACGCTACTGTTGATTATGGCCTACCAGTTTGAGCGTCTGATCTTGGAAGTTAAAGCCAAGGTTGCCATATCGACTGGTAGACGCTGCAACATCGATCTGTAGCTTTATTATTAATTTGTACTCATCCTGGACATCAGTGTATCCTTTGAAATGCATCTTTTTCTTTCAATGGAGCCTCCATCCGATCTTCAATATATAACCAGCATTATGGCGCGTTTTGCTTACAGCCATACCAGGTAAAGCACCGATGTGTTTGATCTAGGAGGTAAAACACGCATGCGCTCTGCCGGCTTGGATGGAGGTGCTGGGATCGGATGCTGTAATTTCCTTACTGTAAACCACCTGACCATCATGATGGCTGGGAACTGATCTTTATCCTTCATGTTAGCGACCCACCGACTTCAATTTATAACCAGCATTATGGAAGCTACTGTTGATTATGGCCATACCAGTTTGAAGCGTCTGATCTTGGAAGTTAAAGGCTAGGTTCGCCAGTATCGAGACTGGTAGGCCGCCCTTTCAACATCGAATCTGTAAGCTTTTATTCATTAATGTTGTACCCCATCCTGGACATCAGTGTATACCTTTGAAATGCATCTTTTTCTTTCCAATGGAGCGCTCCGCCCGATCTTCAATATATAACCAGCATTATGAAGCGCCGTTTTCTTTCGGCAATACCAAATAAAAGCACCGATGTAGTTTGATCTAGAATTAAAACGCATGCGCTCTGCCTGTGCTTGGATGTGGGGTGCATGGGATACCCGGATGCTGTAAACTATTTTCCTATACTGTATAACCCGACCATCAGCGTATGCCCGAACTGCATCTTTATCCTTTCCATTGTTGCGACCCACCCCAAATTCAAATTTAAAACCAGCATTATGGAACGCTACTGTTGATTATGGCCATACCAGTTTGAAAGCGTCGTCTTGGAAGTTAAAGGCGCAAGGTTGCCAGTATCAGGGGTGGTAGACGCCTTGCAACATCGAATGCTGTAAGCTTTTATTTATTACTTTTGTACTCATCCTGGACATCAGTGTATGCCTTTAAATGCATCTTTTTCTTTTCCAATGGAGCGCTCCATGATCTTCAATATATAACCAGCATTATGTGGGGCAGCTTTGCTACGGCCATACCAGGTAAAGCACCGAGTGTAGTTTGATCTAGGAGGTAAAACCCCATGCGCTCTGCCAGTTTTTGGATGGGGGCTGCCTGGGATCCCCGGATGCTGTAAGCTTTTTTCCCGTACTGTAATAGCCACCTGACCATCATTGCATGGCTGGGAACTGAACTTTATCCTGTACATTGTTGGGGACCCACCCGAACTTCAATTTATAACCAGCATTATGGAACGCTACTGTTGATTATGGCCATACCAGTTTGAAGCGTCTGATCTTGGAAGTTAAAGCGCAAGGTTCGCCCAGTATACGAGACTGGTAGCCGCCTTGCAACATCAATGCTGTAAGCTTTTATCCCTTAATGTTGTACTCATCCTGGACATCAGTGTATACCTTTGAAATGCATCTTTTTTCTTTCCAATGGATGCGCTCCACCCGATCTTCAATATATAACCAGCATTATGAGCGCGTTTTGCTTCGGCCAAAACCAGGTAAAAGCACCCGATGTAGTTTGATCTAGGAGGTAAAACAGCATGCGCTCTGCCAGTCTTGGATGGGAGGGTGCATGGGATCCCCCGGGTGCTGTAAGCTTTTTCCTTTTCTGTAATCCACTGACCATCCCTTATGGCCCGGGAACTGAAACTTTATCCTTTCCCTTGTTAGCGGACCCCCGAACTTCAATTTATAACCAGCATTATGGAGCGTACTGGTGATTATGGCCATACCAGTTTGAAAGCGTCTGATCTTGGGAAATTAAAGGCGCAGGTTAGCCCAGTATCGAAAACTGGTAGACCGCCTTGCAACATCGAATGCTGTAACTTTTATTTATTATTTGTACTCATCCTGGACATCAGTGTATGCCTTTGAATCATCTTTTTCTTTCCAATGGAGCGCTCCCCCGATCTTCAATATATAACCAGCATTATGGCGCCGTTTTTGCTTACGGCAATACCAGAGTAAAAGCACCCGATGTGGTTTGATCTAGGGATAAAACCCCATCGCTCTGCCGGGGCTTGGATGGGAGGTGCCATGGGGTCCCGGATGCTGTAAGCTTTTTCCTCTGTAAGCCCAAACCCGACCATCAAGGGGATGGCCCGGGAACTGAATCTTTATCCTTTCCATTGTTAGCGACCCACCAGACTTAATTTATAACCAGCATTATGGAGCGCTACTGGTTTATTTGGCCATACCAGTTTGAAGCGTCTGATCTTGGAGTTAAAGGCAAAGGTTCGCCAGTATACGAGGCTGGTTTGACCGCCTTGCAACATCCGAATGCTGTAAGCTTTTATTTCATTTTTTTGTACTCATCCTGGACATCAGTGTATCCTTTGAAATGCATCTTTTTCTTTCCAATGGGGCGCTCCATCCCATCTTCAATATATAACCAGCATTATGAGCGCGCTTTTGCTTCGGCCAAAACCAGAGTAAAAACACCCGATGTAGTTTGATCTAGAGGTAAAACACGCATCCTCTGCCGGTCTTGGATGGGAGGTGCCTGGGATCCGGATGCTGTAAGTTTTTTCCCTTTCTGTAAACCCAAACCCGACCATCAGCATGGCCCGGGAACTGAAACTTTATCCTTTTACACTTGTTAGCGACCCACCGAACTTCAATTTATAACCAGCCCTTATGGAACGCTTTTCTGTTGATTATGGCCATACCAGTTTGAAAGCGTCTGATCTTGGAAGTTAAAGGCGCAAGGTTCGCCATATACGAGGCTGGGACCTTCAACATCGAATCTGAAGCTTTAATTTTTCTTTGTACTCATCCTGGACATCAGTGTATCCCTTTTAAATGCATCTTTTTTTCTTTCCAATGGACGCTCCACCCCATCTTCAATATATAACCAGCATTATGTCCGGCTTTTCTAACCATACCAGAGTAAAAAACACCCGATGTAGTTTGATTGGAGGTAAAAAGGGATCCTCTGAGTTTTTGGGGGAGGCTGCTGGGATCCCCGGATGCTGTAAGCTTTTTTCCCCTTTAAAACGTGCCCACCCAATAAAAGAGAAATTTTTTTTTAAAAAAAAAACCCCCTTTTGATTGGGGGGAAAAATCTTTTTTCTTATTGGAAAAACCGGGTTTTGTTTTTGGGGTTTAACCTTTAAAACAGATGTTAAGCTTTACCTTTTTGTTGAACCAAAATTTAAACCTTTTGGAAAATTTTTTTAAAATTTACGTAAAAGTTAAAAAATTTTTTTTAAATTTTGAAAGGACCCGTGATCTGAAAAATTTTTTTTTTTTTTATGGGGGGGCTGATCCAAATTTAAAATTTTCCTTTTTTGGCCACCCAAAAAAATTTTAAGGAAATTTTCCTGTCAGGGGGGGGGTTTTACGGGTTTAAAAAATTTTTTTTAAACCCAGACTCTTTTTTGGGGCTTAATTTTTCCCTTTTTTGGGAACCCCACCATTTAAAATTTTCTTTTTTTATTTTACCCAACCCCTTTAATTTTAAAGATTTTCCCTTGGTTTTGGTCCTTTAAAAAACTTTGAAGTTGCCTTTTTTAAAAATTTTGGGGGGTTTTGGCTAAATTAAAACACTTTTTTTTTGGGGGGCCCCCGGGGGTTTTTTCCCTTTTTGATTTTTTTTTTCCCAAACCCACCCCCCCCAAAATTTCCGGGGAACCCCCTTTTTCCTTTTTTGGTAAAACAGGGGTTTATTTTAAGGGTTTTAAAAGTAAATTTAAAGTAGGGGGCTGGGGGAAAAAACCTTTTCCGTTGGACCCACCCCAAAAAAAGCGGGTATTTTTATTTACCTTTTTGGGCCCCAAAATTAAAAAAATTTTTAATTGGGGTTTTAACCAAAAACTTTTGGGGTTTTTTTTTTTCCCCGGAACCCGTTGTTTTAGGGCCCATGCTTTTATTAAAAACCCCTTAAAAACCTTTAAAAACTTTTTTTTTTAAAAAGCCACCCCTTTTTTAAAAAAAATTTTTTTTGCATTTTGTTTTGCCCCCGGGGTTTTAAAAACCCGATTTTGAAAAAACCCCTAACCCCAAAATTTGAGGGGTTTTGGGGTTGGGGGAATTTTTCCAAATTTAAAGACCCAAAAGGGGGTTTTAACTTTATTTTATTTGGCCACCGTTAATTTTAAAGGGGTTTTTCCAATTTGGGTTCCATTTTTTGGGAAAACTTTGCTAAATTTAGGAACCCATATTTCATAGGGTTAAAAAGCTTCTTCAAGGTCTAGGAATGGGTAACCCGGATTTCCTTTTTCTCGAACCCACCACACCCATTATGCTTAATGCAATTTTCCTTCCTGTTCCCACCGGGTAATTTACCAGTATAGGGCCCTTCTGTAATGAAGGTTATTGGGCATTGCTATTTTTTAACCACCAACCCCCAAACCAAACTGGCTATTTATTTTTTGGACCACCATTGGAACGTTACTGATTAGAAGCAGATGTTAAGCCATTCAAGGGGGTACCCGTCTTGAAAAACCGCATTGTAAGCTTTATTAGCTCTTGACCTTGCACAGTGTATGGGTTAAAGCATCTTTTTCTTTTATGGAGCGCTCATGATCCTTGTAACAGCTTATTTGGCCTTACTTTCATACGCCATCAAGTAAGCAGTGCATTTTGTCTGAGGTAAAGCGACCCGCCGACTTGATGGGAACCGCATGGGTGCCGGATGCTGTAATTATGGCCCACTGTAAATGCTACTGAATCAATGCAAGGTTGCCGAATCTTTATCTGTCATTGTTAGCGACCCACCCGAACTCAATTTATAGCCCAATTATGAGCTACTGTTGATTATGGCAACCAGTTTGAAAGCGTCTGATCTTGGTTTTAAAGGCGCAAGGTGTCCAGTATACAGGCTGTTTGACCGCCTTCAGCATCGGAAAACTGTAAGCTTTTATTATATGTTGTACTCATCCTGGACATCAGTGTATGCCTTTGAAATGCATTTTTCTTTCAATGGGCGCTCAGCGATCTTCAATATATAACCAGCATTATGACCGCAGCTTTGCTCGGCAACGAGTAAAGCTACCCGATGTAGTTTGATCGGAGGTAAATAACAGCTTATTGGGGGGTTCTGGATTAGGCCGACCAGTTTCCCCATGCTGTCTTTTGTAGTAATCGCCACTGACCATATTGAGGCTGGAACTGAATCTTTATCCCGTAATTTTTTTAAAGAAATTTAAATTTAAAACCCGCATTTTGAGCCTTGTGATTTCCTCCAATGGAAGCGTCCATCGGGTTTTAAAAACCAGTTAGTATGCGGCTTAGACCCCGAAGCACCCAATTTTAAATTTTATTATTAAAGTTTTCTCATCCTGGCATGGTGGATGCCTTTTAAAACATCTTTTTTTCCTTAAAGGAAGCTCGCCACTTAATATTGCCCCTTGAAGCGCTTTTTCCCTTTCCAAAAAGTTAAAACCCCCCCGAATTAATTTATCAGATAAAACCTCCTTGTTTGCTTATTTGAAGGCATGGGATCCCGGATGCTAAGCTAATTTTCCATACTGGACTTAACCTGCCATCAACGATGCCCGAAGCTTTTATTTCATTTGTTGACCACCGGACTTTAGTTTATAAAGCTTATGCACTTTTTTATGGATACCGTTTTGAACGTCTATTTAATAAAGCATAGTTTCCTTTTTCCAGCTGAGAACCGCAACCGACTGTAGTTTTATTTATATACTCATCCCCGGCTATGATGCCTTGAATCATCTCTTCAAGGATCCCCCATCTTCAATATCAACCACATTATGTAAAGGGGCTTTTCTGAAAAAAGAAACACCGATTTTTTAACAGGGGTTTAAAAAAGCATGGTTGCCATCGGGTAAAGGGGGTGCCTGGATGGGCAATTTTTTCCGTATGAAGTGCCCCTGACCCTCATTTCTGGCTAACTAATTTTATCCTGGACATTGTTACCCCCGAATTCAAATTTTCCCAATGGAGCTCCCCTTTCATACCAGTTTTTGACGGTTGGGCCCAGGTTTGTAAAACCGAGAGTGGGGGAGTTTTAAAAATTTTGGTTGGCTTTTATTTTTGGGGTCATTGGAACCCCGGATCCCTTTTAAAAAAAAAAAAAAAAAAAAAAAAAAAAAAAAAAAAAAAAAAAAAAAAAAAAAAAAAAAAAAAAAAAAAAAAAAAAAAAAAAAAAAAAAAAAAAAAAAAAAAAAAAAAAAAAAAAAAAAAAAAAAAAAAAAAAAAAAAAAAAAAAAAAAAAAAAAAAAAAAAAAAAAAAAAAAAAAAAAAAAAAAAAAAAAAAAAAAAAAAAAAAAAAAAAAAAAAAAAAAAAAAAAAAAAAAAAAAAAAAAAAAAAAAAAAAAAAAAAAAAAAAAAAAAAAAAAAAAAAAAAAAAAAAAAAAAAAAAAAAAAAAAAAAAAAAAAAAAAAAAAAAAAAAAAAAAAAAAAAAAAAAAAAAAAAAAAAAAAAAAAAAAAAAAAAAAAAAAAAAAAAAAAAAAAAAAAAAAAAAAAAAAAAAAAAAAAAAAAAAAAAAAAAAAAAAAAAAACCCCCCCCCCCCCCCCCCCCCCCCCCCCCCCCCCCCCCCCCCCCCCCCCCCCCCCCCCCCCCCCCCCCCCCCCCCCCCCCCCCCCCCCCCCCCCCCCCCCCCCCCCCCCCCCCCCCCCCCCCCCCCCCCCCCCCCCCCCCCCCCCCCCCCCCCCCCCCCCCCCCCCCCCCCCCCCCCCCCCCCCCCCCCCCCCCCCCCCCCCCCCCCCCCCCCCCCCCCCCCCCCCCCCCCCCCCCCCCCCCCCCCCCCCCCCCCCCCCCCCCCCCCCCCCCCCCCCCCCCCCATCCTGGACATCAGTGTATGCCTTTGAAATGCATCTTTTTCTTTCCAATGGAAGCGCTCCACCCGATCTTCAATATATAACCAGCATTATGTAGCGCAGCTTTTGCTTACGGCCATACCAGAGTAAAAGCACCCGATGTAGTTTGATCTAGGAGGTAAAACACGCATGCGCTCTGCCAGTGCTTGGATGGGAGGCTGCATGGGATCCCCGGATGCTGGAAGCTTTTTCCTGTACTGTAAGTACGCCACCTGACCATCATTGCATGGCTGGGAACTGAATCTTTATCCTTTCCATTGTTAGCGACCCACCCGAACTTCAATTTATAACCAGCATTATGGAACGCTACTGTTGATTATGGCCATACCAGTTTGAAAGCGTCTGATCTTGGAAGTTAAAGACGCAAGGTTCGCCCAGTATACGAGGCTGGTAGACCGCCTTGCAACATCGAATGCTGTAAGCTTTTATTTATTACTGTTGTACTCATCCTGGACATCAGTGTATGCCTTTGAAATGCATCTTTTTTCTTTCCAATGGAAGCGCTCCACCCGATCTTCAATATATAACCAGCATTATGTAGCGCAGCTTTTGCTTACGGCCATACCAGAGTAAAAGCAACCGATGTAGTTTGATCTAGGAGGTAAAACACGCATGCGCTCTGCCAGTTCTTGGATGGGAGGCTGCATGGGATCCCCGGATGCTGTAAGCTTTTTCCTGTACTGTAGTACTCACCTGACCATCATTGCATGGCTGGGAACTGAATCTTTATCCTTTCCATTGTTAGCGACCCACCCGAACTTCAATTTATAACCAGCATTATGGAACGCTACTGTTGATTATGGCCATACCAGTTTGAAAGCGTCTGATCTTGGAAGTTAAAGACGCAAGGTTCGCCCAGTATACGAGGCTGGTAGACCGCCTTGCAACATCGAATGCTGTAAGCTTTTATTTATTACTGTTGTACTCATCCTGGACATCAGTGTATGCCTTTGAAATGCATCTTTTTTCTTTCCAATGGAAGCGCTCCACCCGATCTTCAATATATAACCAGCATTATGTAGCGCAGCTTTTGCTTACGGCCATACCAGAGTAAAAGCACCCGATGTAGTTTGATCTAGGAGGTAAAACACGCATGCGCTCTGCCAGTCTTGGATGGGAGGCTGCCTGGGATCCCCGGATGCTGTAAGCTTTTTCCTGTACTGTAAGTACGCCACCTGACCATCATTGCATGGCTGGGAACTGAATCTTTATCCTTTCCATTGTTAGCGACCCACCCGAACTTCAATTTATAACCAGCATTATGGCACGCTACTGTTGATTATGGCCATACCAGTTTGAAAGCGTCTGATCTTGGAAGTTAAAGACGCAAGGTTCGCCCAGTATACGAGGCTGGTAGACCGCCTTGCAACATCGAATGCTGTAAGCTTTTATTTATTACTGTTGTACTCATCCTGGACATCAGTGTATGCCTTTGAAATGCATCTTTTTTCTTTCCAATGGAAGCGCTCCACCCGATCTTCAATATATAACCAGCATTATGTAGCGCAGCTTTTGCTTACGGCCATACCAGAGTAAAAGCACCCGATGTAGTTTGATCTAGGAGGTAAAACACGCATGCGCTCTGCCAGGGCTTGGATGGGAGGTGCCTGGGATCCCCGGATGCTGTAAGCTTTTTCCTGTACTGTAAGTACTCACCTGACCATCATTGCATGGCTGGGAACTGAATCTTTATCCTTTCCATTGTTAGCGACCCACCCGAACTTCAATTTATAACCAGCATTATGGAACGCTACTGTTGATTATGGCCATACCAGTTTGAAAGCGTCTGATCTTGGAAGTTAAAGACGCAAGGTTCGCCCAGTATACGAGGCTGGTAGACCGCCTTGCAACATCGAATGCTGTAAGCTTTTATTTATTACTGTTGTACTCATCCTGGACATCAGTGTATGCCTTTGAAATGCATCTTTTTTCTTTCCAATGGAAGCGCTCCACCCGATCTTCAATATATAACCAGCATTATGTAGCGCAGCTTTTGCTTACGGCCATACCAGAGTAAAAGCACCCGATGTAGTTTGATCTAGGAGGTAAAACACGCATGCGCTCTGCCAGATTTGGATGGGAGGCTGCCTGGGATCCCCGGATGCTGTAAGCTTTTTCCTGTACTGTAAGTACGCCACCTGACCATCATTGCATGGCTGGGAACTGAATCTTTATCCTTTCCATTGTTAGCGACCCACCCGAACTTCAATTTATAACCAGCATTATGGAACGCTACTGTTGATTATGGCCATACCAGTTTGAAAGCGTCTGATCTTGGAAGTTAAAGACGCAAGGTTCGCCCAGTATACGAGGCTGGTAGACCGCCTTGCAACATCGAATGCTGTAAGCTTTTATTTATTACTGTTGTACTCATCCTGGACATCAGTGTATGCCTTTGAAATGCATCTTTTTTCTTTCCAATGGAAGCGCTCCACCCCGATCTTCAATATATAACCAGCATTATGTAGCGCAGCTTTTGCTTACGGCCATACCAGAGTAAAAGCACCCGATGTAGTTTGATCTAGGAGGTAAAACACGCATGCGCTCTGCCAGTTCTTGGATGGGAGGCTGCCTGGGATCCCCGGATGCTGTAAGCTTTTTCCTGTACTGTACGCCACCTGACCATCATTGCATGGCTGGGAACTGAATCTTTATCCTTTCCATTGTTAGCGACCCACCCGAACTTCAATTTATAACCAGCATTATGGAACGCTACTGTTGATTATGGCCATACCAGTTTGAAAGCGTCTGATCTTGGAAGTTAAAGACGCAAGGTTCGCCCAGTATACGAGGCTGGTAGACCGCCTTGCAACATCGAATGCTGTAAGCTTTTATTTATTACTGTTGTACTCATCCTGGACATCAGTGTATGCCTTTGAAATGCATCTTTTTCTTTCCAATGGAAGCGCTCCACCCGATCTTCAATATATAACCAGCATTATGTAGCGCAGCTTTTGCTTACGGCCATACCAGAGTAAAAGCACCCGATGTAGTTTGATCTAGGAGGTAAAACACGCATGCGCTCTGCCAGTGCTTGGATGGGAGGCTGCCTGGGATCCCCGGATGCTGTAAGCTTTTTTCCTGTACTGTAAGTACGCCACCTGACCATCATTGCATGGCTGGGAACTGAATCTTTATCCTTTCCATTGTTAGCGACCCACCCGAACTTCAATTTATAACCAGCATTATGGAACGCTACTGTTGATTATGGCCATACCAGTTTGAAAGCGTCTGATCTTGGAAGTTAAAGACGCAAGGTTCGCCCAGTATACGAGGCTGGTAGACCGCCTTGCAACATCGAATGCTGTAAGCTTTTATTTATTACTGTTGTACTCATCCTGGACATCAGTGTATGCCTTTGAAATGCATCTTTTTCTTTCCAATGGAAGCGCTCCACCCGATCTTCAATATATAACCAGCATTATGTAGCGCAGCTTTTGCTTACGGCCATACCAGAGTAAAAGCACCCGATGTAGTTTGATCTAGGAGGTAAAACACGCATGCGCTCTGCCTGTGCTTGGATGGAGAGTGCATGGGATCCCCGGATGCTGTAAGCTATTTTCCTATACTGTACTACTCAACCTGACCATCAGCGTATGCCTGGGAACTGCATCTTTATCCTTTCCATTGTTAGCGACCCACCCGAACTTCAATTTATAACCAGCATTATGGAACGCTACTGTTGATTATGGCCATACCAGTTTGAAAGCGTCTGATCTTGGAAGTTAAAGACGCAAGGTTCGCCCAGTATACGAGGCTGGTAGACCGCCTTGCAACATCGAATGCTGTAAGCTTTTATTTATTACTGTTGTACTCATCCTGGACATCAGTGTATGCCTTTGAAATGCATCTTTTTTCTTTCCAATGGAAGCGCTCCACCCGATCTTCAATATATAACCAGCATTATGTAGCGCAGCTTTTGCTTACGGCCATACCAGAGTAAAAGCACCCGATGTAGTTTGATCTAGGAGGTAAAACACGCATGCGCTCTGCCAGTTCTTGGATGGGAGGCTGCCTGGGATCCCCGGATGCTGTAAGCTTTTTCCTGTACTGTAAGTACGCCACCTGACCATCATTGCATGGCTGGGAACTGAATCTTTATCCTGTACATTGTTAGCGACCCACCCGAACTTCAATTTATAACCAGCATTATGGAACGCTACTGTTGATTATGGCCATACCAGTTTGAAAGCGTCTGATCTTGGAAGTTAAAGACGCAAGGTTCGCCCAGTATACGAGGCTGGTAGACCGCCTTGCAACATCGAATGCTGTAAGCTTTTATTTATTACTGTTGTACTCATCCTGGACATCAGTGTATGCCTTTGAAATGCATCTTTTTCTTTCCAATGGAAGCGCTCCACCCGATCTTCAATATATAACCAGCATTATGTAGCGCAGCTTTTGCTTACGGCCATACCAGAGTAAAAGCACCCGATGTAGTTTGATCTAGGAGGTAAAACACGCATGCGCTCTGCCTGTGCTTGGATGGAGAGTGCATGGGATCCCCGGATGCTGTAAGCTTTTTCCTATACTGTACTACTCAACCTGACCATCAGCGTATGCCTGGGAACTGCATCTTTATCCTTTCCATTGTTAGCGACCCACCCGAACTTCAATTTATAACCAGCATTATGGAACGCTACTGTTGATTATGGCCATACCAGTTTGAAAGCGTCTGATCTTGGAAGTTAAAGACGCAAGGTTCGCCCAGTATACGAGGCTGGTAGACCGCCTTGCAACATCGAATGCTGTAAGCTTTTATTTATTACTGTTGTACTCATCCTGGACATCAGTGTATGCCTTTGAAATGCATCTTTTTTCTTTCCAATGGAAGCGCTCCACCCGATCTTCAATATATAACCAGCATTATGTAGCGCAGCTTTTGCTTACGGCCATACCAGAGTAAAAGCACCCGATGTAGTTTGATCTAGGAGGTAAAACACGCATGCGCTCTGCCAGTCTTGGATGGGAGGCTGCCTGGGATCCCCGGATGCTGTAAGCTTTTTCCTGTACTGTAAGTACGCCACCTGACCATCATTGCATGGCTGGGAACTGAATCTTTATCCTGTACATTGTTAGCGACCCACCCGAACTTCAATTTATAACCAGCATTATGGAACGCTACTGTTGATTATGGCCATACCAGTTTGAAAGCGTCTGATCTTGGAAGTTAAAGACGCAAGGTTCGCCCAGTATACGAGGCTGGTAGACCGCCTTGCAACATCGAATGCTGTAAGCTTTTATTTATTACTGTTGTACTCATCCTGGACATCAGTGTATGCCTTTGAAATGCATCTTTTTCTTTCCAATGGAAGCGCTCACCCCGATCTTCAATATATAACCAGCATTATGTAGCGCAGCTTTTGCTTACGGCCATACCAGAGTAAAAGCACCCGATGTAGTTTGATCTAGGAGGTAAAACACGCATGCGCTCTGCCTGTGCTTGGATGTGAGAGTGCATGGGATCCCGGATGCTGTAAGCTATTTTCCTATACTGTACTACTCAACCTGACCATCAGCGTATGCCTGGGAACTGCATCTTTATCCTTTCCATTGTTAGCGACCCACCCGAACTTCAATTTATAACCAGCATTATGGAACGCTACTGTTGATTATGGCCATACCAGTTTGAAAGCGTCTGATCTTGGAAGTTAAAGACGCAAGGTTCGCCCAGTATACGAGGCTGGTAGACCGCCTTGCAACATCGAATGCTGTAAGCTTTTATTTATTACTGTTGTACTCATCCTGGACATCAGTGTATGCCTTTGAAATGCATCTTTTTCTTTCCAATGGAAGCGCTCCACCCGATCTTCAATATATAACCAGCATTATGTAGCGCAGCTTTTGCTTACGGCCATACCAGAGTAAAAGCACCCGATGTAGTTTGATCTAGGAGGTAAAACACGCATGCGCTCTGCCAGTCTTGGATGGGAGGCTGCCTGGGATCCCCGGATGCTGTAAGCTTTTTCCTGTACTGTAAGTACGCCACCTGACCATCATTGCATGGCTGGGAACTGAATCTTTATCCTGTACATTGTTAGCGACCCACCCGAACTTCAATTTATAACCAGCATTATGGAACGCTACTGTTGATTATGGCCATACCAGTTTGAAAGCGTCTGATCTTGGAAGTTAAAGACGCAAGGTTCGCCCAGTATACGAGGCTGGTAGACCGCCTTGCAACATCGAATGCTGTAAGCTTTTATTTATTACTGTTGTACTCATCCTGGACATCAGTGTATGCCTTTGAAATGCATCTTTTTTCTTTCCAATGGAAGCGCTCCATCCCGATCTTCAATATATAACCAGCATTATGTAGCGCAGCTTTTGCTTACGGCCATACCAGAGTAAAAGCACCCGATGTAGTTTGATCTAGGAGGTAAAACACGCATGCGCTCTGCCAGTCTTGGATGGGAGGCTGCCTGGGATTCCCGGATGCTGTAAGCTTTTTCCTGTACTGTAAGTACGCCACCTGACCATCATTGCATGGCTGGGAACTGAATCTTTATCCTTTCCATTGTTAGCGACCCACCCGAACTTCAATTTATAACCAGCATTATGGAACGCTACTGTTGATTATGGCCATACCAGTTTGAAAGCGTCTGATCTTGGAAGTTAAAGACGCAAGGTTCGCCCAGTATACGAGGCTGGTAGACCGCCTTGCAACATCGAATGCTGTAAGCTTTTATTTATTACTGTTGTACTCATCCTGGACATCAGTGTATGCCTTTGAAATGCATCTTTTTCTTTCCAATGGAAGCGCTCCACCCGATCTTCAATATATAACCAGCATTATGTAGCGCAGCTTTTGCTTACGGCCATACCAGAGTAAAAGCACCCGATGTAGTTTGATCTAGGAGGTAAAACACGCATGCGCTCTGCCTGTGCTTGGATGTGAGAGTGCATGGGATACCCGGATGCTGTAAGCTATTTTCCTGTACTGTACTACTCAACCTGACCATCAGCGTATGCCTGGGAACTGCATCTTTATCCTTTCCATTGTTAGCGACCCACCCGAACTTCAATTTATAACCAGCATTATGGAACGCTACTGTTGATTATGGCCATACCAGTTTGAAAGCGTCTGATCTTGGAAGTTAAAGACGCAAGGTTCGCCCAGTATACGAGGCTGGTAGACCGCCTTGCAACATCGAATGCTGTAAGCTTTTATTTATTACTGTTGTACTCATCCTGGACATCAGTGTATGCCTTTGAAATGCATCTTTTTTCTTTCCAATGGAAGCGCTCCACCCGATCTTCAATATATAACCAGCATTATGTAGCGCAGCTTTTGCTTACGGCCATACCAGAGTAAAAGCACCCGATGTAGTTTGATCTAGGAGGTAAAACACGCATGCGCTCTGCCAGGTCTTGGATGGGAGGCTGCCTGGGATCCCCGGATGCTGTAAGCTTTTTCCTGTACTGTAAGTACGCCACCTGACCATCATTGCATGGCTGGGAACTGAATCTTTATCCTGTACATTGTTAGCGACCCACCCGAACTTCAATTTATAACCAGCATTATGGAACGCTACTGTTGATTATGGCCATACCAGTTTGAAAGCGTCTGATCTTGGAAGTTAAAGACGCAAGGTTCGCCCAGTATACGAGGCTGGTAGACCGCCTTGCAACATCGAATGCTGTAAGCTTTTATTTATTACTGTTGTACTCATCCTGGACATCAGTGTATGCCTTTGAAATGCATCTTTTTCTTTCCAATGGAAGCGCTCCACCCGATCTTCAATATATAACCAGCATTATGTAGCGCAGCTTTTGCTTACGGCCATACCAGAGTAAAAGCACCCGATGTAGTTTGATCTAGGAGGTAAAACACGCATGCGCTCTGCCAGTTCTTGGATGGGAGGCTGCCTGGGATCCCCGGATGCTGTAAGCTTTTTCCTGTACTGTAAGTACGCCACCTGACCATCATTGCATGGCTGGGAACTGAATCTTTATCCTTTCCATTGTTAGCGACCCACCCGAACTTCAATTTATAACCAGCATTATGGAACGCTACTGTTGATTATGGCCATACCAGTTTGAAAGCGTCTGATCTTGGAAGTTAAAGACGCAAGGTTCGCCCAGTATACGAGGCTGGTAGACCGCCTTGCAACATCGAATGCTGTAAGCTTTTATTTATTACTGTTGTACTCATCCTGGACATCAGTGTATGCCTTTGAAATGCATCTTTTTCTTTCCAA
The DNA here is from genome assembly GCF_016835505.1 of Polypterus senegalus. Taxonomy (NCBI): domain Eukaryota; kingdom Metazoa; phylum Chordata; class Cladistia; order Polypteriformes; family Polypteridae; genus Polypterus; species Polypterus senegalus. The sequence continues at coordinate 32,123 of NW_024385847.1, forward strand.
TGGAAGCGCTCCACCCGATCTTCAATATATAACCAGCATTATGTAGCGCAGCTTTTGCTTACGGCCATACCAGAGTAAAAGCACCCGATGTAGTTTGATCTAGGAGGTAAAACACGCATGCGCTCTGCCTGTGCTTGGATGGGAGGGTGCATGGGATCCCGGATGCTGTAAGCTATTTTCCTATACTGTACTACTCAACCTGACCATCAGCATGCCTGGGAACTGCATCTTTATCCTTTCCATTGTTAGCGACCCACCCGAACTTCAATTTATAACCAGCATTATGGAACGCTACTGTTGATTATGGCCATACCAGTTTGAAAGCGTCTGATCTTGGAAGTTAAAGACGCAAGGTTCGCCCAGTATACGAGGCTGGTAGACCGCCTTGCAACATCGAATGCTGTAAGCTTTTATTTATTACTGTTGTACTCATCCTGGACATCAGTGTATGCCTTTGAAATGCATCTTTTTTCTTTCCAATGGAAGCGCTCCACCCGATCTTCAATATATAACCAGCATTATGTAGCGCAGCTTTTGCTTACGGCCATACCAGAGTAAAAGCACCCGATGTAGTTTGATCTAGGAGGTAAAACACGCATGCGCTCTGCCAGTCTTGGATGGGAGGCTGCCTGGGATTCCCGGATGCTGTAAGCTTTTTCCTGTACTGTAAGTACGCCACCTGACCATCATTGCATGGCTGGGAACTGAATCTTTATCCTTTCCATTGTTAGCGACCCACCCGAACTTCAATTTATAACCAGCATTATGGAACGCTACTGTTGATTATGGCCATACCAGTTTGAAAGCGTCTGATCTTGGAAGTTAAAGACGCAAGGTTCGCCCAGTATACGAGGCTGGTAGACCGCCTTGCAACATCGAATGCTGTAAGCTTTTATTTATTACTGTTGTACTCATCCTGGACATCAGTGTATGCCTTTGAAATGCATCTTTTTTCTTTCCAATGGAAGCGCTCCACCCGATCTTCAATATATAACCAGCATTATGTAGCGCAGCTTTTGCTTACGGCCATACCAGAGTAAAAGCACCCGATGTAGTTTGATCTAGGAGGTAAAACACGCATGCGCTCTGCCAGTTCTTGGATGGGAGGCTGCCTGGGATCCCCGGATGCTGTAAGCTTTTTCCTGTACTGTAAGTACGCCACCTGACCATCATTGCATGGCTGGGAACTGAATCTTTATCCTGTACATTGTTAGCGACCCACCCGAACTTCAATTTATAACCAGCATTATGGAACGCTACTGTTGATTATGGCCATACCAGTTTGAAAGCGTCTGATCTTGGAAGTTAAAGACGCAAGGTTCGCCCAGTATACGAGGCTGGTAGACCGCCTTGCAACATCGAATGCTGTAAGCTTTTATTTATTACTGTTGTACTCATCCTGGACATCAGTGTATGCCTTTGAAATGCATCTTTTTTCTTTCCAATGGAAGCGCTCCACCCGATCTTCAATATATAACCAGCATTATGTAGCGCAGCTTTTGCTTACGGCCATACCAGAGTAAAAGCACCCGATGTAGTTTGATCTAGGAGGTAAAACACGCATGCGCTCTGCCTGTGCTTGGATGTGAGAGTGCATGGGATCCCGGATGCTGTAAGCTATTTTCCTATACTGTACTACTCAACCTGACCATCAGCGTATGCCTGGGAACTGCATCTTTATCCTTTCCATTGTTAGCGACCCACCCGAACTTCAATTTATAACCAGCATTATGGAACGCTACTGTTGATTATGGCCATACCAGTTTGAAAGCGTCTGATCTTGGAAGTTAAAGACGCAAGGTTCGCCCAGTATACGAGGCTGGTAGACCGCCTTGCAACATCGAATGCTGTAAGCTTTTATTTATTACTGTTGTACTCATCCTGGACATCAGTGTATGCCTTTGAAATGCATCTTTTTTCTTTCCAATGGAAGCGCTCCACCCGATCTTCAATATATAACCAGCATTATGTAGCGCAGCTTTTGCTTACGGCCATACCAGAGTAAAAGCACCCGATGTAGTTTGATCTAGGAGGTAAAACACGCATGCGCTCTGCCAGTCTTGGATGGGAGGCTGCCTGGGATCCCCGGATGCTGTAAGCTTTTTCCTGTACTGTAAGTACGCCACCTGACCATCATTGCATGGCTGGGAACTGAATCTTTATCCTGTACATTGTTAGCGACCCACCCGAACTTCAATTTATAACCAGCATTATGGAACGCTACTGTTGATTATGGCCATACCAGTTTGAAAGCGTCTGATCTTGGAAGTTAAAGACGCAAGGTTCGCCCAGTATACGAGGCTGGTAGACCGCCTTGCAACATCGAATGCTGTAAGCTTTTATTTATTACTGTTGTACTCATCCTGGACATCAGTGTATGCCTTTGAAATGCATCTTTTTTCTTTCCAATGGAAGCGCTCCACCCGATCTTCAATATATAACCAGCATTATGTAGCGCAGCTTTTGCTTACGGCCATACCAGAGTAAAAGCACCCGATGTAGTTTGATCTAGGAGGTAAAACACGCATGCGCTCTGCCAGTTCTTGGATGGGAGGCTGCCTGGGATCCCCGGATGCTGTAAGCTTTTTTCCTGTACTGTAAGTACGCCACCTGACCATCATTGCATGGCTGGGAACTGAATCTTTATCCTTTCCATTGTTAGCGACCCACCCGAACTTCAATTTATAACCAGCATTATGGAACGCTACTGTTGATTATGGCCATACCAGTTTGAAAGCGTCTGATCTTGGAAGTTAAAGACGCAAGGTTCGCCCAGTATACGAGGCTGGTAGACCGCCTTGCAACATCGAATGCTGTAAGCTTTTATTTATTACTGTTGTACTCATCCTGGACATCAGTGTATGCCTTTGAAATGCATCTTTTTTCTTTCCAATGGAAGCGCTCCACCCGATCTTCAATATATAACCAGCATTATGTAGCGCAGCTTTTGCTTACGGCCATACCAGAGTAAAAGCACCCGATGTAGTTTGATCTAGGAGGTAAAACACGCATGCGCTCTGCCTGTGCTTGGATGTGAGGTGCATGGGATCCCCGGATGCTGTAAGCTATTTTCCTATACTGTACTACTCAACCTGACCATCAGCGCATGCCTGGGAACTGCATCTTTATCCTTTCCATTGTTAGCGACCCACCCGAACTTCAATTTATAACCAGCATTATGGAACGCTACTGTTGATTATGGCCATACCAGTTTGAAAGCGTCTGATCTTGGAAGTTAAAGACGCAAGGTTCGCCCAGTATACGAGGCTGGTAGACCGCCTTGCAACATCGAATGCTGTAAGCTTTTATTTATTACTGTTGTACTCATCCTGGACATCAGTGTATGCCTTTGAAATGCATCTTTTTTCTTTCCAATGGAAGCGCTCCACCCGATCTTCAATATATAACCAGCATTATGTAGCGCAGCTTTTGCTTACGGCCATACCAGAGTAAAAGCACCCGATGTAGTTTGATCTAGGAGGTAAAACACGCATGCGCTCTGCCAGTCTTGGATGGGAGGCTGCCTGGGATCCCCGGATGCTGTAAGCTTTTTCCTGTACTGTAAGTACGCCACCTGACCATCATTGCATGGCTGGGAACTGAATCTTTATCCTGTACATTGTTAGCGACCCACCCGAACTTCAATTTATAACCAGCATTATGGAACGCTACTGTTGATTATGGCCATACCAGTTTGAAAGCGTCTGATCTTGGAAGTTAAAGACGCAAGGTTCGCCCAGTATACGAGGCTGGTAGACCGCCTTGCAACATCGAATGCTGTAAGCTTTTATTTATTACTGTTGTACTCATCCTGGACATCAGTGTATGCCTTTGAAATGCATCTTTTTCTTTCCAATGGAAGCGCTCCACCCGATCTTCAATATATAACCAGCATTATGTAGCGCAGCTTTTGCTTACGGCCATACCAGAGTAAAAGCACCCGATGTAGTTTGATCTAGGAGGTAAAACACGCATGCGCTCTGCCAGTTCTTGGATGGGAGGCTGCCTGGGATCCCCGGATGCTGTAAGCTTTTTCCTGTACTGTAAGTACGCCACCTGACCATCATTGCATGGCTGGGAACTGAATCTTTATCCTGTACATTGTTAGCGACCCACCCGAACTTCAATTTATAACCAGCATTATGGAACGCTACTGTTGATTATGGCCATACCAGTTTGAAAGCGTCTGATCTTGGAAGTTAAAGACGCAAGGTTCGCCCAGTATACGAGGCTGGTAGACCGCCTTGCAACATCGAATGCTGTAAGCTTTTATTTATTACTGTTGTACTCATCCTGGACATCAGTGTATGCCTTTGAAATGCATCTTTTTTTTTCCAATGGAAGCGCTCCACCCGATCTTCAATATATAACCAGCATTATGTAGCGCAGCTTTTGCTTACGGCCATACCAGAGTAAAAGCACCCGATGTAGTTTGATCTAGGAGGTAAAACACGCATGCGCTCTGCCTGTGCTTGGATGTGAGAGTGCATGGGATCCCCGGATGCTGTAAGCTTTTTCCTATACTGTAGTACTCAACCTGACCATCAGCATGCCTGGGAACTGCATCTTTATCCTTTCCATTGTTAGCGACCCACCCGAACTTCAATTTATAACCAGCATTATGGAACGCTACTGTTGATTATGGCCATACCAGTTTGAAAGCGTCTGATCTTGGAAGTTAAAGACGCAAGGTTCGCCCAGTATACGAGGCTGGTAGACCGCCTTGCAACATCGAATGCTGTAAGCTTTTATTTATTACTGTTGTACTCATCCTGGACATCAGTGTATGCCTTTGAAATGCATCTTTTTTTTTCCAATGGAAGCGCTCCACCCGAACTTCAATATATAACCAGCATTATGTAGCGCAGCTTTTGCTTACGGCCATACCAGAGTAAAAGCACCCGATGTAGTTTGATCTAGGAGGTAAAACACGCATGCGCTCTGCCTGTGCTTGGATGGGAGGTGCATGGGATCCCCGGATGCTGTAAGCTTTTTCCTGTACTGTAGTACTCACCTGACCATCATTGCATGGCTGGGAACTGAATCTTTATCCTTTCCATTGTTAGCGACCCACCCGAACTTCAATTTATAACCAGCATTATGGAACGCTACTGTTGATTATGGCCATACCAGTTTGAAAGCGTCTGATCTTGGAAGTTAAAGACGCAAGGTTCGCCCAGTATACGAGGCTGGTAGACCGCCTTGCAACATCGAATGCTGTAAGCTTTTATTTATTACTGTTGTACTCATCCTGGACATCAGTGTATGCCTTTGAAATGCATCTTTTTCTTTCCAATGGAAGCGCTCCACCCGATCTTCAATATATAACCAGCATTATGTAGCGCAGCTTTTGCTTACGGCCATACCAGAGTAAAAGCACCCGATGTAGTTTGATCTAGGAGGTAAAACACGCATGCGCTCTGCCAGATTTGGATGGGAGGCTGCCTGGGATCCCCGGATGCTGTAAGCTTTTTCCTGTACTGTAAGTACGCCACCTGACCATCATTGCATGGCTGGGAACTGAATCTTTATCCTTTCCATTGTTAGCGACCCACCCGAACTTCAATTTATAACCAGCATTATGGAACGCTACTGTTGATTATGGCCATACCAGTTTGAAAGCGTCTGATCTTGGAAGTTAAAGACGCAAGGTTCGCCCAGTATACGAGGCTGGTAGACCGCCTTGCAACATCGAATGCTGTAAGCTTTTATTTATTACTGTTGTACTCATCCTGGACATCAGTGTATGCCTTTGAAATGCATCTTTTTTCTTTCCAATGGAAGCGCTCCACCCCGATCTTCAATATATAACCAGCATTATGTAGCGCAGCTTTTGCTTACGGCCATACCAGAGTAAAAGCACCCGATGTAGTTTGATCTAGGAGGTAAAACACGCATGCGCTCTGCCAGTTCTTGGATGGGAGGCTGCCTGGGATCCCCGGATGCTGTAAGCTTTTTCCTGTACTGTAAGTACGCCACCTGACCATCATTGCATGGCTGGGAACTGAATCTTTATCCTGTACATTGTTAGCGACCCACCCGAACTTCAATTTATAACCAGCATTATGGAACGCTACTGTTGATTATGGCCATACCAGTTTGAAAGCGTCTGATCTTGGAAGTTAAAGACGCAAGGTTCGCCCAGTATACGAGGCTGGTAGACCGCCTTGCAACATCGAATGCTGTAAGCTTTTATTTATTACTGTTGTACTCATCCTGGACATCAGTGTATGCCTTTGAAATGCATCTTTTTTCTTTCCAATGGAAGCGCTCCACCCCGATCTTCAATATATAACCAGCATTATGTAGCGCAGCTTTTGCTTACGGCCATACCAGAGTAAAAGCACCCGATGTAGTTTGATCTAGGAGGTAAAACACGCATGCGCTCTGCCTGTGCTTGGATGTGAGGGGCATGGGATCCCCGGATGCTGTAAGCTTTTCCTATACTGTACTACTCAACCTGACCATCAGCATATGCATGCCTGGGAACTGCATCTTTATCCTTTCCATTGTTAGCGACCCACCCGAACTTCAATTTATAACCAGCATTATGGAACGCTACTGTTGATTATGGCCATACCAGTTTGAAAGCGTCTGATCTTGGAAGTTAAAGACGCAAGGTTCGCCCAGTATACGAGGCTGGTAGACCGCCTTGCAACATCGAATGCTGTAAGCTTTTATTTATTACTGTTGTACTCATCCTGGACATCAGTGTATGCCTTTGAAATGCATCTTTTTCTTTCCAATGGAAGCGCTCCACCCGATCTTCAATATATAACCAGCATTATGTAGCGCAGCTTTTGCTTACGGCCATACCAGAGTAAAAGCACCCGATGTAGTTTGATCTAGGAGGTAAAACACGCATGCGCTCTGCCAGTCTTGGATGGGAGGCTGCCTGGGATCCCCGGATGCTGTAAGCTTTTTTCCTGTACTGTAAGTACGCCACCTGACCATCATTGCATGGCTGGGAACTGAATCTTTATCCTGTACATTGTTAGCGACCCACCCGAACTTCAATTTATAACCAGCATTATGGAACGCTACTGTTGATTATGGCCATACCAGTTTGAAAGCGTCTGATCTTGGAAGTTAAAGACGCAAGGTTCGCCCAGTATACGAGGCTGGTAGACCGCCTTGCAACATCGAATGCTGTAAGCTTTTATTTATTACTGTTGTACTCATCCTGGACATCAGTGTATGCCTTTGAAATGCATCTTTTTTCTTTCCAATGGAAGCGCTCCACCCGATCTTCAATATATAACCAGCATTATGTAGCGCAGCTTTTGCTTACGGCCATACCAGAGTAAAAGCACCCGATGTAGTTTGATCTAGGAGGTAAAACACGCATGCGCTCTGCCAGTTCTTGGATGGGAGGCTGCCTGGGATCCCCGGATGCTGTAAGCTTTTTCCTGTACTGTAAGTACGCCACCTGACCATCATTGCATGGCTGGGAACTGAATCTTTATCCTGTACATTGTTAGCGACCCACCCGAACTTCAATTTATAACCAGCATTATGGAACGCTACTGTTGATTATGGCCATACCAGTTTGAAAGCGTCTGATCTTGGAAGTTAAAGACGCAAGGTTCGCCCAGTATACGAGGCTGGTAGACCGCCTTGCAACATCGAATGCTGTAAGCTTTTATTTATTACTGTTGTACTCATCCTGGACATCAGTGTATGCCTTTGAAATGCATCTTTTTTCTTTCCAATGGAAGCGCTCCACCCCGATCTTCAATATATAACCAGCATTATGTAGCGCAGCTTTTGCTTACGGCCATACCAGAGTAAAAGCACCCGATGTAGTTTGATCTAGGAGGTAAAACACGCATGCGCTCTGCCTGTGCTTGGATGTGAGAGTGCATGGGATCCCCGGATGCTGTAAGCTATTTTCCTATACTGTACTACTCAACCTGACCATCAGCATGCCTAGGAACTGCATCTTTATCCTTTCCATTGTTAGCGACCCACCCGAACTTCAATTTATAACCAGCATTATGGAACGCTACTGTTGATTATGGCCATACCAGTTTGAAAGCGTCTGATCTTGGAAGTTAAAGACGCAAGGTTCGCCCAGTATACGAGGCTGGTAGACCGCCTTGCAACATCGAATGCTGTAAGCTTTTATTTATTACTGTTGTACTCATCCTGGACATCAGTGTATGCCTTTGAAATGCATCTTTTTCTTTCCAATGGAAGCGCTCCACCCGATCTTCAATATATAACCAGCATTATGTAGCGCAGCTTTTGCTTACGGCCATACCAGAGTAAAAGCACCCGATGTAGTTTGATCTAGGAGGTAAAACACGCATGCGCTCTGCCAGTCTTGGATGGGAGGCTGCCTGGGATCCCCGGATGCTGTAAGCTTTTTTCCTGTACTGTAAGTACGCCACCTGACCATCATTGCATGGCTGGGAACTGAATCTTTATCCTGTACATTGTTAGCGACCCACCCGAACTTCAATTTATAACCAGCATTATGGAACGCTACTGTTGATTATGGCCATACCAGTTTGAAAGCGTCTGATCTTGGAAGTTAAAGACGCAAGGTTCGCCCAGTATACGAGGCTGGTAGACCGCCTTGCAACATCGAATGCTGTAAGCTTTTATTTATTACTGTTGTACTCATCCTGGACATCAGTGTATGCCTTTGAAATGCATCTTTTTCTTTCCAATGGAAGCGCTCCACCCGATCTTCAATATATAACCAGCATTATGTAGCGCAGCTTTTGCTTACGGCCATACCAGAGTAAAAGCACCCGATGTAGTTTGATCTAGGAGGTAAAACACGCATGCGCTCTGCCAGTTCTTGGATGGGAGGCTGCCTGGGATCCCCGGATGCTGTAAGCTTTTTCCTGTACTGTAAGTACGCCACCTGACCATCATTGCATGGCTGGGAACTGAATCTTTATCCTGTACATTGTTAGCGACCCACCCGAACTTCAATTTATAACCAGCATTATGGAACGCTACTGTTGATTATGGCCATACCAGTTTGAAAGCGTCTGATCTTGGAAGTTAAAGACGCAAGGTTCGCCCAGTATACGAGGCTGGTAGACCGCCTTGCAACATCGAATGCTGTAAGCTTTTATTTATTACTGTTGTACTCATCCTGGACATCAGTGTATGCCTTTGAAATGCATCTTTTTCTTTCCAATGGAAGCGCTCCACCCCGATCTTCAATATATAACCAGCATTATGTAGCGCAGCTTTTGCTTACGGCCATACCAGAGTAAAAGCACCCGATGTAGTTTGATCTAGGAGGTAAAACACGCATGCGCTCTGCCTGTGCTTGGATGTGAGAGTGCATGGGATCCCCGGATGCTGTAAGCTATTTTCCTATACTGTACTACTCAACCTGACCATCAGCGTATGCCTGGGAACTGCATCTTTATCCTTTCCATTGTTAGCGACCCACCCGAACTTCAATTTATAACCAGCATTATGGAACGCTACTGTTGATTATGGCCATACCAGTTTGAAAGCGTCTGATCTTGGAAGTTAAAGACGCAAGGTTCGCCCAGTATACGAGGCTGGTAGACCGCCTTGCAACATCGAATGCTGTAAGCTTTTATTTATTACTGTTGTACTCATCCTGGACATCAGTGTATGCCTTTGAAATGCATCTTTTTCTTTCCAATGGAAGCGCTCCACCCGATCTTCAATATATAACCAGCATTATGTAGCGCAGCTTTTGCTTACGGCCATACCAGAGTAAAAGCACCCGATGTAGTTTGATCTAGGAGGTAAAACACGCATGCGCTCTGCCAGTCTTGGATGGGAGGCTGCCTGGGATCCCCGGATGCTGTAAGCTTTTTCCTGTACTGTAAGTACGCCACCTGACCATCATTGCATGGCTGGGAACTGAATCTTTATCCTGTACATTGTTAGCGACCCACCCGAACTTCAATTTATAACCAGCATTATGGAACGCTACTGTTGATTATGGCCATACCAGTTTGAAAGCGTCTGATCTTGGAAGTTAAAGACGCAAGGTTCGCCCAGTATACGAGGCTGGTAGACCGCCTTGCAACATCGAATGCTGTAAGCTTTTATTTATTACTGTTGTACTCATCCTGGACATCAGTGTATGCCTTTGAAATGCATCTTTTTCTTTCCAATGGAAGCGCTCCACCCGAACTTCAATATATAACCAGCATTATGTAGCGCAGCTTTTGCTTACGGCCATACCAGAGTAAAAGCACCCGATGTAGTTTGATCTAGGAGGTAAAACACGCATGCGCTCTGCCTGTGCTTGGATGGGAGTGCATGGGATCCCCGGATACTGTAAGCTATTTTCCTATACTGTACTACTCAACCTGACCATCAGCATGCCTGGGAACTGCATCTTTATCCTTTCCATTGTTAGCGACCCACCCGAACTTCAATTTATAACCAGCATTATGGAACGCTACTGTTGATTATGGCCATACCAGTTTGAAAGCGTCTGATCTTGGAAGTTAAAGACGCAAGGTTCGCCCAGTATACGAGGCTGGTAGACCGCCTTGCAACATCGAATGCTGTAAGCTTTTATTTATTACTGTTGTACTCATCCTGGACATCAGTGTATGCCTTTGAAATGCATCTTTTTCTTTCCAATGGAAGCGCTCCACCCGATCTTCAATATATAACCAGCATTATGTAGCGCAGCTTTTGCTTACGGCCATACCAGAGTAAAAGCACCCGATGTAGTTTGATCTAGGAGGTAAAACACGCATGCGCTCTGCCAGTCTTGGATGGGAGGCTGCCTGGGATCCCCGGATGCTGTAAGCTTTTTCCTGTACTGTAAGTACGCCACCTGACCATCATTGCATGGCTGGGAACTGAATCTTTATCCTTTCCATTGTTAGCGACCCACCCGAACTTCAATTTATAACCAGCATTATGGAACGCTACTGTTGATTATGGCCATACCAGTTTGAAAGCGTCTGATCTTGGAAGTTAAAGACGCAAGGTTCGCCCAGTATACGAGGCTGGTAGACCGCCTTGCAACATCGAATGCTGTAAGCTTTTATTTATTACTGTTGTACTCATCCTGGACATCAGTGTATGCCTTTGAAATGCATCTTTTTCTTTCCAATGGAAGCGCTCCACCCGATCTTCAATATATAACCAGCATTATGTAGCGCAGCTTTTGCTTACGGCCATACCAGAGTAAAAGCACCCGATGTAGTTTGATCTAGGAGGTAAAACACGCATGCGCTCTGCCAGTTCTTGGATGGGAGGCTGCCTGGGATCCCCGGATGCTGTAAGCTTTTTCCTGTACTGTAAGTACGCCACCTGACCATCATTGCATGGCTGGGAACTGAATCTTTATCCTTTCCATTGTTAGCGACCCACCCGAACTTCAATTTATAACCAGCATTATGGAACGCTACTGTTGATTATGGCCATACCAGTTTGAAAGCGTCTGATCTTGGAAGTTAAAGACGCAAGGTTCGCCCAGTATACGAGGCTGGTAGACCGCCTTGCAACATCGAATGCTGTAAGCTTTTATTTATTACTGTTGTACTCATCCTGGACATCAGTGTATGCCTTTGAAATGCATCTTTTTCTTTCCAATGGAAGCGCTCCACCCGATCTTCAATATATAACCAGCATTATGTAGCGCAGCTTTTGCTTACGGCCATACCAGAGTAAAAGCACCCGATGTAGTTTGATCTAGGAGGTAAAACACGCATGCGCTCTGCCAGTGCTTGGATGGAGAGTGCATGGGATCCCGGATGCTGTAAGCTTTTTCCTGTACTGTAGTACTCAACCTGACCATCAGCATGCTGGGAACTGAATCTTTATCCTTTCCATTGTTAGCGACCCACCCGAACTTCAATTTATAACCAGCATTATGGAACGCTACTGTTGATTATGGCCATACCAGTTTGAAAGCGTCTGATCTTGGAAGTTAAAGACGCAAGGTTCGCCCAGTATACGAGGCTGGTAGACCGCCTTGCAACATCGAATGCTGTAAGCTTTTATTTATTACTGTTGTACTCATCCTGGACATCAGTGTATGCCTTTGAAATGCATCTTTTTTCTTTCCAATGGAAGCGCTCCACCCCGATCTTCAATATATAACCAGCATTATGTAGCGCAGCTTTTGCTTACGGCCATACCAGAGTAAAAGCACCCGATGTAGTTTGATCTAGGAGGTAAAACACGCATGCGCTCTGCCAGTGCTTGGATGGGAGGTGCATGGGATCCCCGGATGCTGTAAGCTTTTTCCTGTACTGTACTACTCAACCTGACCATCATTGCATGTATGCCTGGGAACTGAATCTTTATCCTTTCCATTGTTAGCGACCAACTTCAATTTATAACCAGCATTATGGAACGCTACTGTTGATTATGGCCATACCAGTTTGAAAGCGTCTGATCTTGGAAGTTAAAGACGCAAGGTTCGCCCAGTATACGAGGCTGGTAGACCGCCTTGCAACATCGAATGCTGTAAGCTTTTATTTATTACTGTTGTACTCATCCTGGACATCAGTGTATGCCTTTGAAATGCATCTTTTTCTTTCCAATGGAAGCGCTCCACCCGATCTTCAATATATAACCAGCATTATGTAGCGCAGCTTTTGCTTACGGCCATACCAGAGTAAAAGCACCCGATGTAGTTTGATCTAGGAGGTAAAACACGCATGCGCTCTGCCAGGGCTTGGATGGGAGGCTGCCTGGGATCCCCGGATGCTGTAAGCTTTTTCCTGTACTGTAAGTCACCTGACCATCATTGCATGGCTGGGAACTGAATCTTTATCCTTTCCATTGTTAGCGACCCACCCGAACTTCAATTTATAACCAGCATTATGGAACGCTACTGTTGATTATGGCCATACCAGTTTGAAAGCGTCTGATCTTGGAAGTTAAAGACGCAAGGTTCGCCAGTATACGAGGCTGGTAGACCGCCTTGCAACATCGAATGCTGTAAGCTTTTATTTATTACTGTTGTACTCATCCTGGACATCAGTGTATGCCTTTGAAATGCATCTTTTTTCTTTCCAATGGAAGCGCTCCACCCCGATCTTCAATATATAACCAGCATTATGTAGCGCAGCTTTTGCTTACGGCCATACCAGAGTAAAAGCACCCGATGTAGTTTGATCTAGGAGGTAAAACACGCATGCGCTCTGCCAGTGCTTGGATGGGAGGTGCCTGGGATCCCCGGATGCTGTAAGCTTTTTCCTGTACTGTAAGTACTCAACCTGACCATCATTGCATGGCTGGGAACTGAATCTTTATCCTTTCCATTGTTAGCGACCCACCCGAACTTCAATTTATAACCAGCATTATGGAACGCTACTGTTGATTATGGCCATACCAGTTTGAAAGCGTCTGATCTTGGAAGTTAAAGACGCAAGGTTCGCCCAGTATACGAGGCTGGTAGACCGCCTTGCAACATCGAATGCTGTAAGCTTTTATTTATTACTGTTGTACTCATCCTGGACATCAGTGTATGCCTTTGAAATGCATCTTTTTCTTTCCAATGGAAGCGCTCCACCCGATCTTCAATATATAACCAGCATTATGTAGCGCAGCTTTTGCTTACGGCCATACCAGGTAAAAGCACCCGATGTAGTTTGATCTAGGAGGTAAAACACGCATGCGCTCTGCCTGTCTTGGATGGGAGGCTGCCTGGGATCCCCGGATGCTGTAAGCTTTTTTCCTGTACTGTAAGTACGCCACCTGACCATCATTGCATGGCTGGGAACTGAATCTTTATCCTTTCCATTGTTAGCGACCCACCCGAACTTCAATTTATAACCAGCATTATGGAACGCTACTGTTGATTATGGCCATACCAGTTTGAAAGCGTCTGATCTTGGAAGTTAAAGACGCAAGGTTCGCCCAGTATACGAGGCTGGTAGACCGCCTTGCAACATCGAATGCTGTAAGCTTTTATTTATTACTGTTGTACTCATCCTGGACATCAGTGTATGCCTTTGAAATGCATCTTTTTCTTTCCAATGGAAGCGCTCCACCCGATCTTCAATATATAACCAGCATTATGTAGCGCAGCTTTTGCTTACGGCCATACCAGAGTAAAAGCACCCGATGTAGTTTGATCTAGGAGGTAAAACACGCATGCGCTCTGCCAGTTCTTGGATGGGAGGCTGCCTGGGATCCCCGGATGCTGTAAGCTTTTTTCCTGTACTGTAAGTACGCCACCTGACCATCATTGCATGGCTGGGAACTGAATCTTTATCCTTTCCATTGTTAGCGACCCACCCGAACTTCAATTTATAACCAGCATTATGGAACGCTACTGTTGATTATGGCCATACCAGTTTGAAAGCGTCTGATCTTGGAAGTTAAAGACGCAAGGTTCGCCCAGTATACGAGGCTGGTAGACCGCCTTGCAACATCGAATGCTGTAAGCTTTTATTTATTACTGTTGTACTCATCCTGGACATCAGTGTATGCCTTTGAAATGCATCTTTTTCTTTCCAATGGAAGCGCTCCACCCGATCTTCAATATATAACCAGCATTATGTAGCGCAGCTTTTGCTTACGGCCATACCAGAGTAAAAGCACCCGAT
>NW_024385848.1:0-30328 GCF_016835505.1 Polypterus senegalus
CCACCAATTAAGAAAAGGGTTAGAATGGAAACCTGCAGCCACTGCAGCCCACCAGGACTGGAGTCTGAGACCACTGGTCTTATGATGGTGATGTAGTCTTATGTTGCAAACATTCTAAAGAAGGGAGAGAATGAAATCTGCCGTTGTTAAGGAAGCTGTGGGTGAACACGATTGCCTAACGAGGACACCGTTGCTTCATAACAGGGCTGCACCAGTGAACCACTGTGAATGTGAAGGACGGCTGATTAAACAAAGACTGGAGGTCTGTTCGAAAGTAGTTAGAGATAAAATAATGGAAATTCATAAATTAGGGAAAGAATATAAGAAAAATTCAAGGGTATGGATGTCCCAGTGAGTGCTGCTGGTCCAAAGAGCAGAAAGTGGAAGCCCCATCCAAGTGCACAGACCCCTGCCTAGAAAAGCTCAGGACTTCCAACAAGATGGAGACGTGTGAGAGAAGAGGGCAGCAGTCACCTAGAAAGAGCGACCAAGGCCATCATCTGAGACTGGAGTGGTGGTGCAGATGTTGACCATCTCAAGACCTCCACAGAGCACTGACCTGAACAGAAGGATGACCAGTACTCAAAAACAGCCACATTAAGTTGTGTCTCCAGTCGGGCAAAATGCTCCGGAGTGACCACTGTGAGTCCACCTTCATTTTCGGTCGGACCAGACCAAGGTAGAACATCAAAGAGATCTGTGTGCTACAAATGTACAAGTCCAGAAACTCCACACCTGTGCTAAAGTCTGGGACTGGCCTGCCATGTTTAGTGTGCTGTGTTTCTCTATTGTCATATCTGTCACTATTTATGGATTTCGTCCCTACGGATTTGCTTATTCGCTATTACAACACCTTATGGTCTAATCTCACCTATTCATGGCCATGCGGGGTATAGAAAAATTCTGAGAGTCCTATGGCCTAGCAGCAAAGTGTGAGATTGAGCAACAAACAAGAAGTTTGAGATGCCCTTAGATGTCTGGGGCTGCACATGCAGTGCACTGAATGGATCAACGTGTGTCCACTTGGCACCGTGAGGTGTGGGTAGGCCTCTAAACTCCATTCATGATGGGCACCAGGGCTTGCAATTGTTCCGCATAAGCAAGGAATTTCCAGAAAGTGCACTGATTAAGTTCAGACCACCCGCTGCTACTAACAATTGGGCGGTCTAATGAGGATCTCAGATTGGCCCTGCCATGGTCGCTCATGGCCGATGGAGGAACATCAAGAAGACGATCGAGACCTGAGTATCTAGAGGAAGTAAAACTTGTAGCAGCATCACATTTGGGCTTCTCCTACAAACCCTTGGGGTCTTGAGAGATGCCTGCTGTGACGGTCACGTCTCCTGATGATCAATAAAGGTATCACAACCCAGATAACTTATAGTCCTAATGAGAGCTTATCATTTTTGCTTCCATATCCTTGACAGCTTCATGTGCCCCTTGCAAATGAAGATGTAGATGGGTGGGCATCTCTGATGGGTTGGTTAGTGGTACTGTTCCAAGCAGGAAAGCCATTATAGCGGAAGGATAATGGATGACTGACTCCTGGAACCATGTGTTTCTCCATTTTGCTGGGTGGCAGCATCCCTCTAGTTTGGCTCCCATATGGACCCTCATAGGGCTGAAAGGGAGTTGTAATTGTGGTGGGCAGCACTGTTGGGGTCTTTTTGTGTCACTAGAGGGAGCTGCTGGGTGCAGGATCCCCTGTCAGTAGGCAGTCCCACTTCATTACATTGCTGATGTGCCAGGATTACTCTGGCGCCAAGGCTAAAGGTGGGCTTCACCTCCTCCAGGTGGGTCAGAGTCATGAGTAGACTTGGACAAAGGGAGCAGAGTGGAGGAGAAGATAAAGAGTAAGAGTTCATAAAGAAGGAGAATTGGCAATGGAGAGCCTGAGGAAAAGTATTGGCTGAAATAAAATGGCTTCATTTGAACCTGAGACTGTGTTGGTGGAGTTGTGTCTGGGGTTTGGAGTACACTGGCTCCCCTTATAGTCCACACTTGGTACAGGGATGTGTGATGTAGCTTGATAATGGCATGGGAGGCCATCATTCCTATCTCTTCTTTAATCTCACGTAATTACACGTAGTTAGGTGTCTCCTCTTTGAGTCCCCTGATAAGCACCATTTGGCCCCTCAATGTGATGGTGAAACAGACGGAAGCGGAGTCAGAATTTATTGCTCCTGCAGAAGGGAAGCTTACAACACTGGAAGAAATTACAGCAAGTGAATTGAGGAACTGATGCTTACACCATCCCCGAGCTTCTGCTGACTCATGGAAAGTGCAATCCAGCGACAGCCACAAAGAGATGTCAAGAAAAAGGGTCGGGAAAGGTCCGTCCACCTACAGCGCCACCTCCAAGCCACCACAAAACCAAAACCAACGATGTCACAAGGGGATGTTTTTAGATTGAGCTCGTTTAAAGACACATTCCAGTATAATCCTGTATACATTGTGGAACATGAACCGGACACAGACAGGCGGACACGTTTGAATCACCCGACACACGTTTATTACACATTCTACTATATACAATTAAGTGCTCACAAACCCCTAATCCCCAAAAGTCCTGGCCTCTTCACAATGCCTCCTTCTCTTCAGGCCGCCTCCTTGCCTCCTCCACCAAGCTCTGTCCTTCTCCTTACCCGACTCCAGCCATCACATGAAGGGAGGAGGCCCCTTTTATACAACCCCGAATGTGCTCCAGGTGCCTCCCGGCAATCTTCCAGTGGCACTCCCCAGTGTGGCGGAAGTGCCGGCTGCATACCCAGAAGCACTCCAAGTGTCCCCAGTCCTCTTCCCACCAGCACCTCCGGGTGTGGTGGAAGTGCTGAGGTCCAGGGATCTCCAGGCACCGGGGCGCCCCCTGGTGGTGACCACGGACCCCTACAGGGTTGAGCTTCTGAGCCCCAACACAACCAGGACGGCCGCCTCGTGGTCTGGAGGAGGTACAAGCCCTCCTCCGGTCCTATCAGGCGCCCCGGCTGGGTACCACCCCAGCCACATGCCACAACATACATATTCAAGCCAGAGAGAAGCAGAGGGACATCGCTGGCCAAGTGGGAGAACGCTGACACACAGGTGTCCAATCCAGCCGGAAATGTCAATGGCACAGTGAGACGCTTCTGACGCCGTGCTGGATCCTCGTCATGATAAAGACTCACGTAATTCATTGAATTCATGTCAGATATGGTCGACTACCAGAGAATTGGCTTTTTAAAATACCTTAGCTGTTCTCATCATTTATCACAGATATTCAACCATACTAGGCTGACCCCTTTTAAGGACCGACCTTTAAGTTGACCACTTCTTAAGGCAATTCAATATGTTGATCAATTTGGTATTTTATACAAACTCATTAATTTAGTTATATTGCATTTGAGCGGGATTACTTTAATACTCGTAGTTTCTGTTATTTTTGTGATGAAATTTAAACTTTTTTTCTATATTGAGGTCGCCCTTTTGAACCCCCCTGATATTTACTACGCGGTGAGGTATTTGTACTCCATCAACATTAATTATTTCCAGAGACATCATTTTGTCTATTTAAAAGCAAGGGAACGATGGGAGCACCAGAACTCTGCTCATATCATGTCGCTTCGTACCGCAAGCTGCAAGTAGTAAGTCTGTGATAAGCGGAATACCGCTACGCTTTGCACTCACGGGACAGAAGGACAATCCCGACCGCTTTTATATAGTAAGAAAGAAGAAGAAGATATCGCACAGTCTGGAGTAGAAAATCATCTTTTTACCTGGAAAAACGAAACTACAAATCCCATCATGCATTGCAAAATGGACGGGGTGTGTGTGAAACTCAGCCTGCATAGCACTCACAGGGACGGAAGGACAATCCCAACGCTTTTATATAAAAGGATTGGTCAAACGGACATCAGCTTTTTAAAATAATCTGCTTGTGTGCCCCCCACACACCAGTCTAACCTGACTTACAGCTGTCATTTGTCCATCTCTGACCTTCTCTCTCGGCTGAATTGCATGGCTTTGTGACATAAATTTCACAAATGACATTGGCACAAATAACCTTCTTGTTAAAATGAGACAATGAGGTACCACAGGAGTGAGAGAGATATTTATGGACGACTTATACGATGTCATATACACTTAGGGCCAACGTTCCCTCCAGTATTTTTAATGACGAGCTGCTACTTTCCTTATACGACCAAAGTCTTCAATCGATCGGTCAGTCGTCACGAGGCACCAACAGATGAACGATGGGTTTTTCCCCTCGTGTAACGAACACTGCAGAGCACCATTACGTCATCCATGAGTGGTCCAGGCAGGGTGGCGACATCCACCGTGGAGTTTCAGGAGCGCAGCTGAGCAACACTGTGAGAGACTCATTATTTTAACCCTTTAGCTGCCACATACTTGTTGGGTTAATGCACCCCAGACCCCAAATACTTTTTTTGCTGCATCTTTTAGGGAAATGTCACAATTGACCAAAAAAATGAAATTTTAACGGAACACATATTTTTTTCATGCAAAGGGCATCACAATTACTGCAATACTGATCCTTATACACACTGCCAATGAGCTGTAAAAACTATAATCTATTATGATATGTACAAAGTGCGACTGACGCCATTGCTGAGATTCAGTAAATCACCGAGCCAACTGTACTTGAACTGGCTGCACGCGGGCACACAGAGGCCAACACTTGATGCTGGCAGGCTAGTCTAGTGCAGCAGCTGATTCACTAGGGGGCGCCAGAGGTCATGCGTTGGATGCTCAACGAATGTATGGCACGGACTGATCAGCTCCGGCATGCTGGCAAATTGCACTGGGAACCGACTATAGCCGGTTTCACCAGTTTAAGGGTTAGCATGACTTTCTCGGAGCTTCCTTTTAGTGTCACCCTGATATTCTGTATATGCATTGAATTATCACTTTTTTTATCACGACTCCACAATCCTTACTAACCCCTACTTTCTCTGCTGTTCTCTTTCTGGTTTTCTGTGCCCCCCAACCACCTGATCAGGGAACCGTGCAGTCCCTCCATTGATGAATTGAAGGCCAGATGTCTACATGACCATCATCATCATCCTTTAATTCTTCCACGTGAAGCCTGAAATCCATAAGGACTGATTGAGATCATTGATGTTAGGGGCTGGGTGGTCTGGCCTTGGAACCCTGCAGATTTTTTTTCTGTACTCTCTGGCCATCAGACCTTACTTTTATTCTTTGTTAATTATCCATCCATCCATTATCCAACCTGCAATATCCTAACTACAGGGTCACGGGGGTCTGCTGGAGCCAATCCCAGCCAACACACGGTCCCAGGCAGGGTGCCAGCCCACCGCAGGGCACACACACACACCAAGCACACACTAGGAACAATTTAGAATCGCCAATGCACCTAATCTAGTATTGCCTATTTGTATTTTTATATTTTTTCTTTTTTTTTTCTTTCTTCATCCTGTAAAGCACTTTGAGCTCCAACATTTGTATGAAAATGTGCCCTAGAAATGAATGTTGTTGTTGACACGATAACAACCGAGTGGCAGTTCAAAGTTCTGTGTGGTACCCTGAAAAAAGGCCACAAAGGCTCAGATATTAGTTTGTGTTCCTCAATAGCAGCAGTAGAAGTGGCCGTGTGCTGGTGACCCACACTGCGTCCACTGCATTGACCTGCACGCTTTGTGACCGACATACGGCCAATGGGCTGGCCCCAAGTGAAGCTATAAGTCAACACCTGACGGGACAGGAAAGCGGGTTGAAGTGGTAAGGACATGAGATGAGGAGAGACAAGAAAAATGTGGGCAGAAGAGTGATGGGATGTGGGGAAGGGAAAGTGAAGGAGGAGTAAAGTGAGAGAAGATCTGAAGGAAAAGTCTGACTGGGGCGGAGGAGTTGCAGGACCAGAATGTATGGAGAAGGCTGATCAGACTCACTGACCTAACGTAAATGTGTGAAAAGATAATGATGATGAAGGAGAAGAAGAGGCCAGGATGCCCCCTCACGCTCACTCACCCTCCATCTGACTGGACAAGCAATGTTTGCCATTGATAGCTCTCCACCGGAGAAGGTCCCATCAGGCCGTGCGATTTCCTCCTCTTGTCACTTTTGTTTCACTGATGGACGTGATGAGTTGAGTTTTGATTTCACCACCCAAACTCTCTCTTTCTGATACGAGGACCCACATGTGAATGGAAACAGAGCGCGTTCAATGAATAGATTTGTCGCATTTTAAATTTCAATCTTTGTGAACGGGAATATCAAATACAAGACTCCTGCCACATCTGCGGCGAAGCTCTTCAACGTCGGCTTCTTTTCTCCATTTTCTGCTCATCTCATTCTCCAGCCTGTTTTCTACACCCCGTGGTCGAGTCCCAGGTACCTTATTATGTCTTATTATGAAGTCAAAATCCTGTGGGGTCTCTCACGAAGATCACGTTCTCTACGTTGAATGCCAACACTTCCATTTTTCAGCAGACCTTTGATGTGCAGCCATTTCCCTAAACGTTGTGGTTTGTCCCTGCTTGCAGTCTGCTTTTGTTGGAACCGCAGGGCATTTTCAACAGACGTTCCCAGCTCCTGCTCCACTGCCAGCTGCTCTGATTTACTTTCGGTTTCAGATCAAGTCAATTTTGAAATTGTGTCTAGCGGCCTTCTTGGCATGAAGATTGTGGTGGAGCCACACCGTGTGCAGACGTCTCCAACATTACCGTGAACTGTCCTCATTAAAGACGTCTGTCCCTCTGTTTCCAAGTCCAGGTTCACGTACCTTCACTTTGTCACACTGTCACAAAGTGTCATGGTCTCTGGGCACCTTGGTGTCTTAATGTCTGTCCTCAGTGCTAGTTTATGGGATGTTTGTTGTCTGTGGGGAAAGAATGCAGACAGTGGAGGCATCGGTTAAAGCATTAAGGATCCTTACCACATAATGTACTTGGGTTGTCCTGAGGAAATAAATGGAATTTGTGAGGAATAGAAAAGGCCAACCAAAACACGAGAGGCTGCAGAGGAATCTCAGCAAGGCACACGTCTATTTGGGTGACGCCCAGAACCCAGCATTGAGAGTGGCAACCTTGAAAATGGATGGCATGATTTCCAGGAGCCAGCAAGAAATTAGAGAATGAGGAGAACTCAGATCTGACCGAATTGGATTTTCCCAGACGGGGGAAGACTGGAATCATTTTTTTGTTTTTCCATAGACGTTGGAATAGGATGGGCGTAGGAGTTTGATTATGTTTCCACATTAGCCTTGTGAAAAGGCGACTGGGACACTTTGTGTTGTGTTGTTTGTTTGGGGTCGGTGTCTGTGTGTTATTATACGCTTTAAGGTCATCTGCGTTGTGTGTTTTACAAATTATTACGGTTATGTCACCACATACCTCATTTACTTTACGTTTGCACTTGACGTTCAAATACACTGCAGAAGTATTTCCAAGTCTGCATGCTGAATTATTTCTGAATCTAAATACAGGTGGGTAGGGTCTTGGTGACAAATGTGATTCTAAGAACTGTTGTTATTATTATTCTTTTGCTGTAATTTTGCTCCAATGTTAGGGCGAGTGTTACAATATGGTACAAAAAAGAAATAATCAGTCAAATAATGGGATGCTGGATCCCGGTCTGTCTTAACTGGTATCAGAATTTTAAAGAAAACACCATTTCACGTATGCGTGTCAGAGGATTATCTTCTGGGCTCAGATACCACCCCAGAGTGAGAGGGGGCGCTGTCACTTACAGTTGTCACACATGGGTGTCAGAGGAGCGCCTCACAGGCTCAGTTGTGGTATGTAATAACCGCCGAAACGAGAAGGGCCACTGTTGCTTTTTCACCTGCAGTGTCAAAAAGATGCTTAGTGAGGGCAACTGACTCTGCCCCTTCTGGTTCTTCATCCATAAAAGCCAAAGCTTTCTGAAAGGAGACATCGTTTATAAGCAAGATTTACATGCTGGACAGGAGGTCCACAGAAAACTGGTCCTCGATTTAAAATCGGTCTCTCCTTTGTCGAGACAGCACACTTAGGGAGGTCATTCATGGGAACGTCTCCACACATCTTCTTACAATCAAGATACAAGAGAGAAATCGGCCTTCACTGCTCTCATGCAGAGAGATACAGTAGATAGATAGATAGATAGATAGATAGATAGATAGATAGATAGATAGATAGATAGATAGATAGATAGATAGATAGATAGATAGATAGATAGATACTTTATTAATCCCATGGCTGAGCTGCCGGCCTACCAGCCTGGCTGACTTGTCTCACAACATAATACAGTTGTGAAGTTAGTGTAGAAACAAAATTGCGCTGCCATCCCAGTTGCATTCCCAGCTTTTTTTTGAGATTTTAGACTATTAAAGAAGCATGTCATAGCGAAACGTGTGGGGGCAGAAGAGAGTGGGTGGGCTCCAGCAGCAGGACGCATGTTCACACATAGATACATTTGTGTGGTGTGATGTTCCAACTTTTTCCAGATGCAAGTCGGGTGAAATGAGCAAAATAGCAGTCCCAATACCGAATTTGAGGGAAAAAAATTTGAGAGCTGTTATGGCAAAAAATTAGATTAGAAAGTCGAATGATGACGGGTGACTGTACACTTACATTGAATGAATGACAAACAGACCAGCCCTTGATAGATTATGTTATCTATGTATATAAAAGTCAGTGTGCGTGTGTAAGTATGTTCCAGCATCACTTCTAAATGGCTGCAGCGATTTTCATGAAACTTGGCACACATGTTTCTCATTGGTCGACTAAAAATATCATTAGGTGAAATCAGCCCTAACCCACCCCCTTCTGGGTAGGGCGGGGGGTGATCTTGCGCTCTTGTATGCATGTTATCATCCAGTTGATACTCGGAATGACCACCAGAGGGCGAACTGGAGGTGACCGCCAGCATTCTTTACGTATAAGTGGCACCGTCGCGCCCGCCTGTTGCTTTTGGAATTAAATAGAGTTGGCAAGTTCTGAGCATCAACTGGATGGTAACATACATACAAGACTGCAAGACAAGCACATTAGTGAAGCTTCATTGTTTGTTAATTTATTTTAATTTTTAAAGTTGTGGGTTCTTCTAATTATATTTTTCTCAATCAATTAAAAAAAAATAAAACACTTTATTTTTCCTCCCGGGCAACGCTGAGTATTTCAGCTAGTATTAAATAAAACAAAAGCTTTATATTTCTAAGATAATAATAATAATAATAATAATAATTCAAGAGATGTCAAAGTAGAATTTACAATACCTGTCCTGACCCATGTGCCTTGAGAGAGAGAGTTACAGTAACACCAGTCTACCTTTAGAGTTTTTATATTCAGTACAATGAACGATTGTTGAGTAACAAGCTTTACTACAGCCATGTCATGTGACATCATTGGCCAATCATAAACCATCACGGAGTTGACATGACTGTGGCCGTCGTCAGAGTTACTCAGATGCTTCATCATTCGAGTCAGTTGCACATTTTGAGTTTCTTGCCGAAAGCTCGATGTTCTCGTAAAGGTTGCCCTGCTGCATGCTCTCATAGTCCTCTTCCTTATTCTGTTCCTCATACTTAAAATCCTAAAGTAGGCATAAAAAAAAAGCAAAAATAAAAAAAAATACTTCATTCTTATGTAATAGCAGGGCTTTGTGTGTTAAACCAACTGCACACATTGTGGACGGTGACAATGGCACACCAGTGCGGGCGGTTGGGATGAGCCACTGAGGTTCTTACTTCCTTTATTTATTTTAATTCAGAGACCTCAGGAATGTCCCCACCTTGACGAGGCTCACACTGTCACAAACAGAGACAAGTAATAAATTGATAATGAATACATTAACTTAAATGCAAAGAACAATCAATAAACAAATTACATGCAAACTCCCACCCAAATCCCAAGGCAACGTAAGAAACGCTGCCCAGATGAAACCGAAGGAATCACTAAGCACTACACGACAAACAGTGGACACTTATGGCCCACACAGTCCAATAGCAGGTGCGATTGATGATCTGAGGGATGGCGGGAGGTCGGGGGGCTGCTGTGAGTGCCAAAAGGGAACGACACACAGTCATGGATACCCCGTGAAGCTTAGAGCATCACAAAGCAACAAATCACAGGTAACATGTTTTGCCCCCAGTGAAGTGACACGATGACACCTGCAGATGACTTGTGCGTTAATGGAATGTCGGTCTTATGGTGAACTTCATTCTTGGTGCCCATATTGCAATATGATGATTACGTTAGGAGAACCAGACACGTTGCACATTGGCTTTCTATGTTGACAAAAATGAGTTACATGTTATGTATGACACGCCATTTTTACCAAACTCCATGAAACAATGCAGTACTTATACAATGACATGACCAAAGGAGAGATCCCCCACTCCCCCCCCCGCTGGATGAAACAAGGGCATATCCACACACCAAAATGCCAGTAGGGCACCACCCAGGGGACGTTATTAAAAGTACAATCAACTCTCTGTTAAGGAGCTTAATCACCCAGTGACCTGTGGGGGTCTTAATCTGGCCTTGCCGGTGGGCCAGTTCCTTGAGAGGTGACAGTAGGTAGCTGATATAAACTGCCGAAAAGAAGTAAAAGGTCATCCAGGCAAATCCGCAGCATTGGCTCTCTGAAACGGAAACTAAAATCCATTCAGTACTCCACCTTCAACACTTTTGAGGTGTCAAATGTCTGTCACGCTCCGTCAGCAGCTTGGTGACATAAATCGTTACACGCAGGAGTCGTCATTTAGCTGGACCAGCTGACGTTTCCCTACTTCATCGAGGGTGACCCCAAATGATCTCATTATGCATAGGCCAATACTCCAAACTCCAGAAAACTGCCGGGCCCAGGCTTTTCAGATTAAGGATACTCAACTTGTATAATAAAGAGAAGAATTCACAACAGGGCATCAGGAGGCACTGCCATCATTTGGGATGAGGATTCTCTTCAGTCTCATTGAGCTGGGCCTCGGGCAGCCGTAGTGCAAGGAAGAGGCCATCAATGGGATGTTGACAGTCGTAACTCTATAAACCCTAAAGACTTAATGGGGTGGGCAGCACGGTGGCGCAGTGGTAGCGCTGCTGCCTCACAGTTAGGAGACCTGTGGGTTCGCTTCCTTGGTCCTCCCTGCGTGGAGTTTGCATGTTCTCCCCGTGTCTGTGTGGGTTTCCTCCCACAGTCCAAAGACATGCAGGTTAGGTGGACTGGCGATTCTAAATTGTCCCTAGTGTGTGCTTGGGGTGTGGGTGTGTGTCCTGCAGTGGGTTGGCGCCTTGCCCGGGATTGGTTCCTGCCTTGCGCCCTGTGTTAGCTGGGATTGGCTCCAGCAGGCCCCTGTGTTCGGATTCAACGGGTTGGAAAATGGATGGATGGACTTAATGGGGCCCTGAGCCTCCTGCACCTGAGCCACCCCTCAGGGTGATGAATGAATGAAGTGCAGTGGGACCCTAGAGACGGCTGCCCCATCTAGTGATGAGGTGGCTATTCAGAAAGTAGTCAATTCTTTGAATTTGAATACATTTGCATATTGTCCCTTTGTTATTATGGGTATCCATCCATCCATCCATTTTCTAACCCGCTGAATCCGAATATAGGGTCACGGGGGTCTGGTTATTATGGGTAATGCAAATCTATATAAATAAGTTTAAATCTCCAACATCTCGGAATTCTGTCCGAGTCCGCTGTGATTGGACTCCACCCGACTTTTCAGTAGCGTAAGAACCTCCATGTGGGGACAGCAGCGCACTGCCATGAGGGCAACAGCAAGGGTTCCATTTGGTAAGGATGAGGCTCTTCTCCATGATATTTAACAACATCCATTCATCCCATTCACGTCCCAGCAGTTCGTTAGTTGGCAGGGTGGAGGTGAATGAAGTTCAGTGGACTGTTAATGTTTAAAATACGACGTGTGACTCACTTGTCCCACTGCCAGTTATTTCATGTGAAATTCAAAACGATTATCTTACTAAGCTTTAAATGTGACTAAAGGAAGGAATAAAAAAGGCACATCAAGCCCAGAGTTAGATGAGCAGGTCTGGACAGGACAAAGCAAAAGGCAGCAACTGACATTGGATTAACACAAAACTGTCTAACGTGTCTAAAAATGCTCAGGGCAAAATCCAAGCCAATGTGTCACCACACCGAGAGCATTTACACGTAAGAATTACAGCAAACAAGCATACGGGACAAGTGAGTAGCATTCAGTCGTGAGACAAAGTAAGTGCACCCCGTGAAGCGCTTGATCTTTCTAACAAATGCGGACTTGATAAAGATTGGATCTTCAATTCCACAGCATCTACAGGGTGGTCCAGATCTAATTGCATCGTCTGGATGACTGTGATTTATGCAGTGACGATTCCAGTTTGGCGCAAAGACGATTCTTAATGTCGTCAGTTCGCACACTTCGATGGTCCTTGAATTTTCAGGTGATTTTCTATGTAATAAACGTAATACGTTATAGCGTAATGAAAACTGCATAATTAGATCTGGACCACCCTATACAGATAAAGGTGAGATGCCATCTCAAACATCAGGCCACATTCACATGTTAAGAGTCCAATGTGTAATTTAAATAAGCATCATTGCATGTGTGAGAAAGTCAGCGTCCCCCTCCACTTATCACTTACCTCAATGTCCCTTAAAGTAGAATGAGGTGCAAATGATGAGACCATCATGAGAGGGGATCTCGTCTGAACCTGCCCTCATAGTTAATCCCCCTGTACGTGCAAACAGCGCTTACATTTAAAACTTGTGATCAAGCGACGGCATACCTCAGGTTTTTCATAGATAGTCGTTGAAACGTCGCTGTTGGGTTCTGCTGATCTTGTAGCACATGATGTCCCCCTAAATTGTGAAGAAGACAGAAATAAAATATTCAAAGAATGCAATAAATAAGTAAAAGATAACCACGGTTATAAAATGCACATTACGCTCTAAATGGCTGATGCCCTGCTTACCTAAAAAAATCTCATAATTACTGAGAAACCGGGGTACACATGAAGATCTCAAGATGTTGCCCTGCTGAAGATTCCAAGGGTGAACAAAATAACTAATTTGAGTTACTGGACCCTGAAGCTGTGGGCCAGACTGCCTGCTTATATAGGAGATGCCCCTTTGGCCTCAGCCTGGAGACTTCAGTTGTCACACCCTGACTAGAGCTGCTGATTAGCCATTCATATCACATCTCTGTTTGTTAGTCATTTGTATAAAAATATAAGTAACATGAAAATTATGACCTGTCACTGACCCTCCCACTAGTCCTTTCCTCTCCTTGGTGTCCTGCTAAGGCACTCGGGGCCACTTGCGGTTTTTGTGCCCATAGAAAGACATCTGAGATATTGAGAGCCTTGGAGGCCAAGAATGAAAAGATTCTTTGGTCAGATTAGATGGTCCAGCAAACAGAACGACCAGAAAGGGGTCTGGGGCCGGTGGGCGGATCTCTAGGACTGAGACTGTGTTTGAGTTTGTCTATTGGCAGTGACCAGGACCCTTCAGAGGTTTCATTTCCACAATTGCTGCTGCTGACTGCAGTTCTTGTTCTCCCTCCTCCGCGGTCAACTGTCTGGCGCTCAAGCCTATGGGCAGATGCTGCTGAGTTGCGTTTGTGTTAATCAGTTTCAAACCACTTTGTGTTCAAACAAATCAGCGTCTTTCTGCGTATGCATATTAGAGTTGGTGATTTGGAAAGCGATAACTGCATTTACTTGAGAACTTGTTACATTGCTCTGAGCCTGCACTCAGTAAACAACGCGATCCACCATATTGAAGGGTCAAGCGTATGTCTGTCTGTCTGTCTGTTATATGCCATTTGGTGTGGGAGTCATGAAAATAGTGCTGATGTTTGTGATGCACCATCTGTTAGAAGGAAAATCGCAATGCATTTTGTTACGACATGCATTACAAAGTACATTCCAACAGATGGTGCACTGCAAACATTAACGCTGAATATGGACAGACAGAAATCAGCTTATTAGATTTCAACCTAGTGTATATATAAATATAAATAAAAATATAAATATAAATTGTCACATGCTTGCACTTGGGAGGAAGCTTAAGGGCTCTGGTGCTGAACCAGGGTTGACGTGATATGTAACAGGGTCAATCTGGTTTACCATGTTATATTTGTATTTTGGGGTTGTTGTTTTTTTTTTTGTATCATTTTATACTACTTTTATATAATACTAGGGGGCTTAACCCCCATGCTCACTTCACTCGCCAACCTCCCTTTCCCACGTCATGTGCCAGCCACCTTGCATCTCTGCCGCTCATGTAAGTGGATTTCACTTTCACCAAGCAACAAATCTTTTAACTCTCAAAGATACGCCTCTTCATTGAGAAGAAACACAACTTTTCCCTGATGGCAACACAAATTAGACAATGTACAAGTTTAAATCCGAACAATACTGTATATTCGATCTCTTTTCACTGTTCCGTTATTTCACTGAGTAATAATTCCCAGTTATTTGCGTTAATGCGATCTTTACTAGCATTTTTTGAGACGTTTGAATTTTTGTACTTCCATTATCTCTGACCTGCTCTGCTTGTGTACCGTGCCAGTGTTTTTGAATTCTTTACGACGTTCTACTTTGTCATCTTGTAGCGAGTTCCTCTTAAGTTGGATGAGGAGCCCGGCACACACAAAAACCTCCTGCTCTTAGCAAAACTAATTCTATTAGGAAACGGACCCAGAGAGAACCTTAGCCCCAATCTGATGTCCTCAGCTGGAGATGTCCTTTATAAATTTATAAAAGGAAATGACCCCCTCAACAATTATTTAAACAAACAATAAACATATATATTATAAATCAATCAAACAAACAATAAACACCCTTTAATTAACCAATCCTTATTAAATCTGTAACAACTAAACAAGCCTAATTGATATATCACTCCCTTAAACCCTTCTATAATATACTCCCCAGAAAATGGCGAGAGAGAAAGAGAGAAAGAGAGAAATGGAAATTTCCCCTATTTACATACAGCACAAACATATCTACAGTACATACACATATATATACACATATATACACAAATATAATTTACACACACACACACTTCCCACACGTTCCCCAGTCCCTTTTATATTAACTTTATTTTAAGTTTATAGTCCACACGGCCTGGGAAGTCTGCTGATAATTTCAATGTACAAGTCAAACATATTCCACTGACTCGTTATACTGTATATATATGTGAAAGAAGCCATCTCACCGGCCTGGTGAGGACACTTTTGTTGAAAGTTGAAGTCCATCTCACCCGAGTGTATCGCCGTTAACTTCTGTCCATGGCAGACACCCGCATCATAAAAGCAAAGTAAAGCCGTGTGCTCCGAAGATCCTTCTTGGTTAGCCAGCACTCCTTTTCCGTGCGCCCAACCGTCCTCATTACAGAGTCTTATTTGTTTTACCGCTAGCTTCTTGTTCGCATTCACCTTCCCAGCTGCTTCTTATTTTTTTTTAAAATACGCGCCTTCTTGCCTTTTAAAGACGGTTCTTCTTACGTCACACCAAAGCGCGTTTTGGTAAGGACCCACAGGTGTGGTTTGGCCGCCTGCTCCCCTTAAAGAGATATCACTTAAGACACTATTCCCTCAGACAAAAAGGGAGCAAGCGGCAGAAACAGTTAAAAGCACACAAAATGCACGTGACAACCGTTACAATCTACTCTTTGTCTTTTATTTCCGGCCCCGGGTGTGCTTAAATCTCTTGGCACAAAGTCTTGACTCCCGGGACATGAAAGTATCTCTCTGAAAAAGTCACGTCTCATCCCAGGATTTTTTTTATATACCGTATTTACGCGTTTTTTTCCTGAAAATTTGCATTAGAAAATCATACATGAGGAAATGTAATTCTGTAATGTTTAGTTCTTCTGCGTGGGTTCGATCTCTCTCTCGGTTGCTTGCTCTCGCTCTCTCTCTCTAAACACTTCCTATACAATCACAGCGTGTGTCGTACACGGGGCAAAACGATTTTCGCAATTTTCTTGGTAAAAATTAGGGTGCTGCCTTACATGAGGGCGTGTAGTACACAGTCAATACGGTAATAGAGATGAACGTTATGTTAGGTCGGAACCAATCATTGGGAAAGCATGTGTTGCAGGCTCTCAGTTGGGGTGCATTGATGGGTACTTGTGCCCTTATTTTAGCAGGTGCATATTTGTCTTGCTAGAGGTAGGGTGGGCTTGTGGAGCACCATTTATTTATTTATTTGCTTAAAAATTATTTTTTTTAGCATTGAAGTGATTCTTTGTTTGCCCTCTCTTTTAGAAAAAGTTGATTAGAAGCACCCCGGAAACTTGTTCAGAGCCTCGTTTTATGCTACGGTTGCCTTCTTTTGGTCCCCCTTTGCTCCCTCAGGTTTGTTCATGTAGTCTGATAGTGTAAATTGATTGTAAAACATTATGGAACTCTTCTTTTGATATTTGTGTAGTACTTACACAATTTTTATGTCCATTTGCCAATTTATTTTTTTGTTAAGATTATTTTTGGAGGCTGGGATTGGCTCCAGCAGACCCCCGTGACCCTGTGTTCGGGTTCAACGGGTTGGAAAATGGATGGATGGATGGATTATTTCAGCAGGCATGTATTTGGCTTGCTAGAGAAAAAGTTGAATGGAAGAACCCTGGAAAATTGTTCAAGAGCCTCGTTTTATGTTACAGTTGCTTGCTGTTTTTCTCCTTTGGTCTCTCAGCATGCATTTGGCTTGAAGGAGTAAATAAAGTGGCTGAGATTCTTAAAACAAAACGGACGTATGGTTTTTTACTGTCAGGAAGCAGAAAGCCACATGTGTGCCAATGCTCTCTTCCTCCCTCTGCAGAACAGATTGACAGCCATTCCTCCAATGACGCCAGCTCCATTGCCTGCCCTCCTGGACCCGCCCCTTCCTGCCTCAATCCCATATAAACAGGAGGTCAGCCATATTTATTTAAAAGCTACTTGTTTTCATTTAAAAGTTTCCCGGGGTTTTCCCCCCGAAAAAAATTTTTTAATTTAAAAGAACCCCCCATTTTTTATTTTTGGGTTTTTGGAAAATTTTCCAATTCTTGGGGCTCGGGGCCCGGGGGGTTTTTGGGTTTGCCCTTTCCAAACCCCTTTTTCTTTGGTTTTTCACTGCAATAAAACCTTTTTTAACCCAATTACAAAAAAATTTGTAAAAAAAAATAAAAATTGGAATTAAAATGAAAAAAAAGTTTTGAAAAACCCAATTAAAAAATCTTTTCCCCCAGTTTCTTTTCCAGAAGGGTGCCGTTGTCCCCGGGGCCCCCCCTCCCCCTTGTTTTGGGGGGCATTTCCATTAAAAAGTGGTTTTCAGTTCAGTTTCCCCTTAAACCCCCTTTTTTCTTTTTCCCCCCAAAAGGAATTAATTTTTGGGGCTTTTTTAGTTCCAAATGTTTGTGATGGGGAAAACGGTTAAAACCAAATAAAGGGAAAGTGAAAATTTTTTATTAACAATGCCCAAAAAAATACTTTTTTTTCCCCAAAAATTTAACCAGGAATACCCCCCGATCCCTTAAAAAATTGGGAATTTGTTAAAAAAAATTTTTTTTTTACAAAAAGGCCCTTTGGTGGGGGTTTTTTCATCTTCTTTAATTAATGACGGTAACTAAGTTTTGTTTTCCTTCCCGGGGTGGTATTTCCGGGGTATTTTTGAGCCGGAAATTTTTAATCCCCCTTGGGCCCGGTATTCTTGGTATTTTAATGCATTTATTTGCTGTTTTGTGTCCCTTTTCCTTCTTTTTTGGTTTATTCAAATAATTTTTAAAAAATTTAAAATGTAAGGCTTTCTATTACAAAAGGTCGAATTTTTCCCAGGTTCCCTTTGGGCTGGGCCAATTTTTTGGCCTTTTTTAAGTTAAAGGCCCCTTTTGGGTTAACCCCCATTTTTGGCCCCTTGTTTTCTGTTTTTGGGGTTTTTATCGGGCCATTACCATCCCTTATGGGGTTTTGGGGGGTTTTTGGCGTTTTTTGGGGGTTTTTTCGGGGGCCTTCTTTTATTTTTAAGTTTTTAAAGGGGTTTTTTTATAAAACCCAAATTTTTGGGCTTAAAAAAAGGGGTTTTTGGAAAAATATCCCCCCCAAACCCAAAGGCCCCAAGAAATGGGCCCGCCCAACCAAGACCAACCCCAAAACCCAACCCCCTTGGGAAGGTAGCACAGAAAGTCAAAAAAAAACCCCAAAATGAAAACCTGGCGCCCCCCAAAGGGCGTTTTCTGATTCAGGCCCCGGGGGGCCCCGGGCCCACATCCTTCCCCGTCCCCTGGAGGGGTTTGGCAAAAGGATTCCCCCGGCAACCTCATTTTTTGGGGGTTTTTTGCCATCTTTCTAAAAACATCACCGGGTTTTAGTTTCCCTTCTGTTTTAACCCTTTTTTGCTTTTCCAGTTGTTGATTTCTTTTTTTTCCCTTTTTTTTGTGTTTAGACTGATTTGGTTTATCTGGAGATTCATTGGCCTTCCAAATCCTTGTGCCAGCTTTAAGTCCCAATTTAAGTGCCATAAATAATTTCTTCCCAATGACCATAAGTCACGTTTCTAAACCCTTTTAAATTTTCACCAATTTTTCCCATAAAAGTTTTAACCCAACCCCCCCAAGGGTTTTTTTAAAGGAGCCCACTAATCCAATTTATTTTTTTTAATCTATACTAATAAAAAAAAACCCCCCTCCTCCACCCTCCCCCTTTCCTCCTCCCCCCCCTCCTCCCACTCACTCACCCCACTAATTCCCCAATTTCCCCTTTAGGTAAAAACGGAAATTTGGCAGGCCAACCCCTTACAGCTTACTTACAAAAGTTGGGCGGGTTTTTCTTTTCAAATTCTACCCAATGGTTTAACTGGAAGGTATTTTTCCCATTAACTTTTGGAGTTGAGCGGGAATGACGGGGGGGGATTTTTGTGGACATCACCCACGCCCCCCGTAATCCCCCCAAAGACGGCTTCAACGCAATTCATTGCCCAGGAAGGCCCCAAAAAGGGGTTTTAAAAAAAACATCATTATATAATTGAAAGGCAGCGAAACAATAAGAAGCAAAAAGGGTTTAAATAAAAATTTATTCGGGAAATTCTTGCTCCCCTGGGAAAAAAAAAGGGCGGGAAAACCTAAACTTTAAATTAAGTTCTTTAGACAGGCTACCCGGCCACATGCCCAAAAGGTGCGGGATACAAGTTTAATAGGGGCCCCGGGAAAACGAGAGTTTTGATCATTTTTTTAAAAAGTTCAAATTTGGGGGAAGGGGGGTGCTTATGCAAATTCCCAAGACTGTGTTTGTGGGGGGTTGACAAATTGGGGGGAAATTTCCCATCATCTCCCTCCCATTCCCATTTTCGCTTTTAGCTGGGTCCCCAAAACGCCGTCTTTCCCGGGAAATTTAACCCGATCACCAAATACCACAGAAAAAACCAAAAAGTTAATCCCCACACCTTCCCCTAAGGGTTTTTCCCGCCGAAACCCCCCCATTTCTTTCAAAAAAGGGCCATTTACAACGTGGGTTACGTTATTTTTAAAATTCCCCTTTTGCCAAACACAGCTGGAAACTTTGGGTTGCTCCTGCTGTTTAAAAAAATGCATTTAATCACACTTTGTTTTGCAAGGGGGAACCCAAACACGCAGTTTCCCCCGGTACAACGGTTTGATCCCAAATCCCCCCTTTTTAATTTTCCCCACGCACCACCTTGGGTTTTGGGGGAAAATATGAAAAATAGAGGTTAACACAGAAAAAAAGATCACCAATTCAAGTTTATGAATAATTTGATTCGGGCCAAACAATAATTTTTTTTGGGAAACCCTCCTTTCCTTTTTATAAATTTTTTTTTTTTTTTTACTAGAGATTAAATGAAGGTTTAAAAAAAGAAAACAAAGAGGGGGACTTATTTAGGAGGTTTTTGGAAACAACACTCATGACAATGTCAATCATGTTCGATATTATTAAAATGTTTCCTTTTCTTTTTTATTACTTCTTTCCCTTTTTTTCCCCCGCCAAGGGTTGGGGTATTCGCTAGTGTTTTTTTCCTTTGATGCATATTTTTTATTATACCTTACTTAACTTTTTGACATTTATCTAACTCTATTTTTACCAACCATACCATACCAAAATTTATTTTTTGGCGGGAAAAAACACAGCATTAAAATGACCAAAACGCTTCTTTGGGTTTAAAAAAGCAGGACTAAAAGCAAAAAATTAAAAAAAAAAAAATTAAAAAAATTGGGCTAAAAAAGGTCAAGGGGGAAAAAAAAATAAAAAAAATAGCAAAAAGGGAAGTGGAAAATGGGAAAAAGGTTGGGAAATTAAAAACCAAGGGAAATGCTTTTAGGGGGGGAAATTTTAATGTGGCGACTAAGGCCCGGGTTCCCCAACCACTAAGGCAGGGGTTCCAAACCTGGGTGCCTGAGGAGAAAAGGGCCTTTTACCCCCGAGCTTTAAAAACGGGCCCTTGGGGGGCGGTTTTTGGGGAACTGATCTTTTGGGGTCTAAGAACAAAAAAGGGTTGGGGGGGCATGGGGCAAAAACACTCAAATAGGCAAAAGGGGGTAGACCATTTTAAAGCCCCTTTTAGGGGTTGGGGGGGAGGAAAACTTAAAATCGATTCTGAATCTAACCCGGGAGCCAGTGAAAAGGGTTTTTAAAATTGGGAAATGTGTTTTGGTTCTGCTTTCCAGTTAGAAGCCCCCTTAAAACCGGGGATTTTTAGCCAGTTGGAGTCTAGGCGGGGGCTTTACTGGGTACCAAAAAAGGGAGGAATTGAAATAAAATAAGCCGGGGCGAAAAATCATGAATTACTGATTCCCGGAGGTTTAAAAAAGAATAGGTTTTAGTTTGGCTTCGGGGCCTTTGATGGAAAAAAACAGGGTTTTACCTGTGTTTCTTTAGGACCCCTTTGGAAACGATCCCTTTTGATTTTTAAGATTGGGGACAAAAACCAAAATTAAATGGAATTGGGAAGCAGGTGAGGAAAGGGGGGCCTGTTTGCAGTCGGGACTAAAAACCCAAGGGGGTCTTTTAATCCTTCAGGTGAAGAAAATTTTTCAGCCAGCCAGTCCTTAATGTCAGATAGGCAGTGGGGGAGGGTTTTGGGGAGGGCAGTTGGCTTGAGGGAAAAAGTACGTCGCATATAGGTATATGAAAAGCATCTTTCTAAAAAAGCAAACCCCAAAAGGGAGGATGTAGATTGAAAAAAATAGTGGCCCCAAAATGGAACCCTGGGGAAACCCCCCCCCATGGGAGTGGGGGGCTGATTCAGATGAAAAAACGTCAGCATGACTCTGAGTCCTTTTGCAGAAATATGACCTAACCCGTGAGGGGTAAGCCAGATAAACCCGCCCCGGATTGGGCCCGGGGGGATCGATGTCGGGTGATTGTGCCCAAAGCAGCGAATAAAGGGGAAAAAAAAAATAACCCGGGGCGGGGTCCAATGCCAAAAGGGGCCATTTTTGGGCAATTTTAAATCGCCGGGTTTTTCTTTTGTTGGGGCCCAAAAACCTGACTGAAAAAAAATCCAAATTTCCCAATGGTCCTGGGTGATGAGTTAATTGCTCATAAACTACTTTTTTTTGTATTTTACAAGAAAAGGGAGTTTGGAGATTGGGGAAGGAAGATTGGAAAAAAAGCAGGGGGAAGATCAGGTTTTTTCCTTTGGGTGTACAAACTGCGGTTTGAAAGCATGAGGAACTATAGCCGAGATAGACTACTAGTTGCATCTTTGGGGCATCATATTGGAATCCCAGGGAAAAACATCTTTCCCGCAGTCTGGAGGCAAACCCCATTCCGGAGGCCCGGAAGGGTTCATTAGGCCAAGATTTTTTTCCCGATGGGGGAAACGAAATAGGTTTTAAAGTTTGGGGAGGGGAAAACCGGGGAAGCCTAAATCAACAGAGCCCCCAAAAAGAAATGGAAAATCTGGGGTCTAATGTTTTGGGGGGCTATCCAGAAAAAACGGGAGGGTCTGATTCAAAGAGCAGTGGGGCAGCAAAAAAACATTACGGCTGGGGGGGACAGCATTTAGTGTTTTGTATAAGACACCGTCGGTAGAGTTTTTTAGATGAAGTTTTTAAAAAACGGTTCCTTGCACCTCGCCACCCCTTGGTATGGGACCCGCCGCCTCTCCCCCGGGGAGTCCAAGGTAACAGTGAGACCATCTTTCCTCCCTTTAAGCCCAGCCACCCCGGGTTTTTCCTGATGGGAAGGTTTTTTCATTTAGCCATGGGGCATGTTTTTCCCTTTTGGGTTGTCTCCCGTTTTATGGGGCTAATCCATCACAGAACCGGGGAAATGTGGAAAGTTTCAATTTTAAAAAATCAGCATCCCGTGGATTCACATGATGTGGAATTTGAAAAAATTTCCAGCAGGGGAGAATTACACCGGGGGGGGCAGTGGTGGTGGATTTTCCATGCTCAACAGGGGACCAAATCCAAAATTAAAAGAACAGGCGGTGGGTCAGGAAAAACTGGGAGGGGGGTGTCCAACCCCCTGATTCTGAGACCGGCGAAAAAACCAGGTCCATGTGTGAACCTGTCCATGTGTTTGGGCCCGTTCCCCCGGGTTGAGAGAACCAAAAGTCCCAAAAATGGCCCAGAAAGTCTTTTGCTAGAGGATTAAGGGGGCAGCAGACGGGGCATTAAAAACACCCAAACAAAGGGATCATATCTCCCGGTAATTAAAGCGCAAATTCATCTAAAAAGTTCCCAAAATTTTGGGGGGCGATAAATGAGTGTCTGGGCGGGGGGGTGACAGACATTTTAAACATACTGGAAAATCCAAAAAATTTAAGGGGGAAAAAAAGGGGGGAAAAGGGAAAAGGGGGGTTTCAAATAAAACGATTTAAAAAAGGTCAATAAGCCACCCCCCCGCCTTGGCGTGTTGATAAAGGAACATCCCGGGGGGGCCAAAAAACAAAAAAAATTTTTCAATTTTTTAGTATCGGGAAAGTAGTTTGTTTAAATTTTTTTTAGGTTTTAACAGGGTTTTTTTTTTATATTTTTGATTCTTGTTTTTTTTTTTTTTTTCAACCCCCTTTTTTTGCCCAGGGGCCCCCCCAAACCCCGGCCCCGGAGGAGAACCACTGTGCCATAAAACCAATTAAACAATACAATAAAGCTTTTTCCCGGGTAAAATTTAACTAAACTGGGGCCGGGGCAAAAACCAAAAATTTGTAATGACCCGGCAGTCAAGGGTGGCTGCCAAATTCCCTTTGGGGATTTCTGTAAATTTTTTGTACTGGGCAAAACAAGGCAATTGATTTCCGTTGTACTATAAATGTTATATGTGTTTGTGTTGCAATTGTTGGGGGGGTTGGGTCATTTTAAGGCCCCGGGGGGTAAAAAGAGACCATCATGGAGAAGGATTTTTCTGGACCTTTACAAAAGACCCAAATTATGTTTAGCTTTGTTTCTGGGGCCATGGCTCTAATGGATTAAAAACAGGCCCGTTGTTGCTGAAATCCATCTAGCAATTTAATGTAAAGGAGACACTGGGGCTCCGGGTATGGGACACCCGTGTTCCCCTTTTAAAGAGCTGGGTACAGCTCGGCATGGCGCTGGCATTCGCTGGCGACCAGCTTGGGGGGAAATTTCAAGCAGGTTTTGGGTTTAAAACTTCAATACTCAACCCCCGGTTGTTAACAATATTAATTTAAAATTGTTAAACAACGGCCAAAAAACCAATTTTATTTATATAGCACATTTTCATTAAAAAACCTGGCTGCCGTGAAATTTTTTCCAGTGGGTTGTAACTTTGCGACAAAACAAAATCTTAAAACCTGATCTTCCCCCATCTCCTGGAAGAAAGGTTAAGGGCCGCCAAACCCTAAAGGGATGGCGAGGATCGCCCATAAAGTTCCTTTTCCCAAATAAAAACAAAAAAGGGCCCGTCAAATAAAGCATTCTTTTTAAAAAATAGGAAAATTTTTAAAAATTTCTACACCAGTGGTTCTCAACCTGTAAGGGGCCCCCTTTTGGGGTATGAAGGAAAAAAAAAAAGAAACCCCAAAAAAAAACCACTTAAAAAAATTAAAAACCCTGATACTTTGAACCATAAAAAAAAGAGTTAGGGTAAATGTCGATAAAAAAAGGTATAATAAAAAACCCCCTTTCATTTTCCCAAAAAAAAAGTTTGGGGGGTTAAAATTAAAAAATTTAAGAAAAACCCCCTCACAAATACTTAAAAGGTTTTAGAAACGCTGTTCTACTTTTTAAAAAACCGACAGTCGGGGAAAAGTTCTAGAAAGGGCCCCGTTGTTTGGGTTTCCCCCAAATCTGCTCTTCGGGGTTTTTAGATTTTTTTTCAGATGGTTCTCTTTGGGAATGAAAGTAGAATTACAAAACAGTTCTGAAGTTTTGGGGGTTTTACTGACAAGGACAAAATTTTTGCCCCAGAGTCAAACATTTTGCAGTGTTTCCCGCCTTTTCTTTTAAGACCCCCTGAATTTACCCCGGCAGGCTGAAAAACCTTCTGGGAAATTAATTTTGGGAAACTGCCCTTTTTTGCAGAAACAAATTTGGAGGTTTTTTTTTGTCCACCGCCTTTAATTTTACCACAAGTTTTCAGTGAGGGGGTTTTCCCGGGCCTGGACCCCCAAATTGATGTTTTGTTTTTTCCCCTTTTAAATTTTTCCCTCATTTCTGGTGGGTCCACCTTTGGTCCCCAAACTTCCGGGTGGTTGGCAAAATTTCTCTGGTTTATGTTTTGGGGCCATTCTTTAAATTCGGGTTTTGTTCTTAGGGGCCCAAATTTGGTGGGAAGGGAACCCCATACCATGAATGGCCCCAGGATCTTTTACAGTTTCCCCTGACAAGGGCTGATGGGAGCACCACCCCCTTTTTAATTTTTCCCGATGACCCAAACAATTTAGAAAGGGGGTTCATCAGGGGCTTTTTCCCCGGGGTTAAACCCCTTCGTTGTCCCGGTGTTTTCGGCTTTTTCCCTTTTTGAAAACCCCCCAAGGGCCCTCCCCCAAAAATTTTTTTGCCCCCCTCACCCCTGCTGCCACTGAGCCAGCCGGGACTGGGAAAGGCCCCCCCCTGACCCCGAGGAGAATAAAGAAAAAGGCTCCAAAACAACCTCCAGAAATTTTCCCCCAAACCCTTCAAGAACAGTTTGGTTTACCAACATGATGGAGCACCAGGGCATAACCCAAAATGAGAACTGAGTGGGTTTGGGGAACAAAACGCCCACATTTGGGGGGTCCATGTCCAGGGGAACATTAATGCCATTGGGGAACTTGTGGTCCAAAGGGGGGTGGCCAAAAAAAAACCCACCCCAATTTTGATTATGCAAAAATGGGGAGCAGCCATCAGTCAGGTTTTGGCCCAGAAGTTGATTGCCAGCCTCCAGGGTGAATTCAGAGGGCTTTTAAAAAAAAAAGAAACTTCTGAACTCTTTTAAATTTTACTTCAGTATACCAGGGGAAAAATCTGACAAGAAGATCTAAAAAAAACTGGGAAACAACAAAAATTTGGCACCAAAAACTGGGGTCATTTTCAAAAACCTTTTTCCAACCCCCCTTTTTTTTTAAATTTTAAAATCAAAAAGACATCACTTTTCACTTGGTCACCATCGTTTGTGATCATTGTTTTCCCCGCATTGTTTTTTTAAATTTCCCAAATTTCTATTCCTCCCGCCTTCCCCTTTTCCCAAAAAAAAATGTAAAAATGCAGAAACTGTTTGAACGTTTTTCCTTAATTTTTTGCCCCAACAATCACTTTTTGTTGCCCCCCCCGGGCTGTTTTCCCCAATTGGCTAACTGCTGGACTTATTTTGGTCCAAAAGAGTAAAGCCCCCCCTTTTTGGGAAAAAAGAAACAGGGGGTTCTCCCAATGGGTTTGGGGCCGACGGGGGATGCTTTCTTCCCAAGGTATTTTTTTAAAAACCCCCTTTTTAGTCTGCCCCCCACAAACTGGTGGGTTTTTAAAAATCCCAAATTGGGGGAGAACCACTTTGTATTCCCGGAGGGGGGGTCCACAAAACAATGGGGTCACCCATGTTTTGGGGATGGGACAGCCAGACTCGGGAAAAACTGGGTTTATCTGTAAAAACCTTGAAAAACAAATTGAAAAAGGGTTTTTTTTTTATTCCCTTTCAGGACCCGTGGTGGCCGTCCAGTTGGGGGCCATTTTATCCCCCAACTAACGCCTTTTTTCTGATGGTGGGTGTCAATTATTTGATGAGCTGATACTTTTTTAGGGGGTTCTTCTTCCCTCGCTCAAAAGTTTTTACTGTTGTGGTGTGACTTCTGTTCCGGAACCCACAAAAAATTTTGTGAAAAAACCCATTTTTACTTGCCCAAAACAAATTAATATTAAATGTTATATCATTGATAAAAAAAACCCCAAAGGTTTAATGTTTAACTAAAAAAAAGTCCAAACTGGCCCCCGTAATTTTATAACTCGTCGGGGGAAATGCCTAAAACCAGTTTGGCCAGCGATTCTCTGCAGGACCCCCCCAATCAACCCCACAGGGGAAAACCAGGCCACCTAGCTGGCAAAAATCAGCTCAACAAATGGTTTTTGGGGGCAGGTGTGAAAAGGGGCTGCCCCCCAACTGGTCTGGGATTGGGATTGGTTTGGGAAAACAGAGGCCATTCTTTGCCCCGGCAAACCCCATTTGGGGTGGGGTTTGGACAAAGAAAGGAAGTTTGGGGTTTACTCCCCCCCTCTTCCTTTCCATGGATGAAGACCTCTCACCGCCATGGGCTGAAAAAAAACCACAATTTAGAAGCACAACTTGGTAGCCATTTAAAGGGGACGGCATCCCTTTTCCCGAAGAAAGCTGACTAGACATGATGACAACAGGAACACTTAAAATCCCTACCAGTCTTTTGTGCCACCTGGGAAATACACATGAACATTTATCAGGTTGTTTGGGTTTCTAATAAATTTACTTATTTTTCCCTTTTTTAAATTTTTTAAGGAAAATTATAAAAAATACATTATTTAAAGTTTAACTTAACTCCTGCTTGTCTTTTACTCTTGAATTACCTGAGGTTAGAGATGTAGAAGGGAAGGGGTTTGGGGGAAGTTTTAAGGGCCCAAAACCTCAGAAACAGGGGGAATTTAAAAATAAATTTAAACTAAATAAGCAGAAATTGGGAAAACTTAGTGGGGTGGCAAAAAGTTAAAAGAAATAAATGATCCATTGGCTTAAAAATTTAAAACCAGAGGTAAAGAAATTTTGGGGCATTACTGACTGGGCCTGGTTTTAAAACACATATTAATCACATCATTAGAACAAAAAAAATTTTTTTACTTAAAAATATAACAAATTTGGGCCTCTTATAACTTTTTCAAGATGAAAAAAAAAGTTCCCCCTTTTTTTTTTGCTGTCGGCAAAACACTGTAACTCACCCACCCCCAAACCAACCAAAAAAAACATCAATCGTCACAACAAGTGCAGAATGGGTCCCCGGGTCCCAAAATAGGAAAAAAAACCCCACCAGTCTAAACGCCCACTACACTGGTTACCTGTATTTCAAATTGACTTTAAAATACTGCTGATGGTTTTTCCCCCAATAATCTGCTCCATCCCAAAATTTTCCCCAAATTCTTACACCCACCCAAATCAACCCAGGGGCTTTCAAATGAGGGTCTGCTTAGAATTCCCAAAAGGGTAAACTTAAAAGAAGTGCTGGGGGCGGGGGCGGCCTTCTGTTTACGCCCCCTGAAATCTGGGAAAACGAAATTCACCCATGAAAAATTCCCCGAAATAATACGGGGGAACATTTTAAAAACTGCTAACTAGCCATTATTGTAACTTGCTTTCCCGGGCTTCATTTTGGGCACCCCTTTATATTCTGTATATGCATTGAATTATCATTTTTTTTTTCTTGGCTCCGAAATCCATCCCCCCTTCTTTCTCTTTCTGTTATTTTTTCCCCCAAACCCCACCACCCCGAAACAGGACATCGGGAGTCCCCTCCTTTTAAGGCCAAAGGGCCACAGACTATCATCACCTAATTCTTCCATGTGAAACCTTTAAAACCACATTATTTATGTTAAGTAGAATGCCTAGTGAGGGGCTGGGTAGTCTTCTGGCCTTGGGCCCCCTGCAGATTTTTTTTTTTCTTCAGCCCATGGGGGTTTTTTTTTCCCCCCTGGCCATCGGACCTTACTTGATTCTTTGTTAATTAGTATTGCCTAATTTTTATATTTTTGTTTTCTCTTTCTTCATCTTGTAAAGCACTTTGAGCTAACATTTTTTGAAGATGCTCTAGAAATAAATGATGTTGTTGTCGATGGGATTTGAGGCATTTTGAAAAAGGCTCACAAAAAAAGAATACAAAGGGGAAAGGAGTCCTAGGAACTCTAACAAGCCCAAAACACACGCAATGCACAAAAAGACAAAACAGAACAAACATAGGCACAGACTTATTAAACAATACACAAAACTAATAAGAAATACATAATAATGCAAACAGGTAACAATAGTAACATAAACCAAAGATCCAAAATGGACAAAAGGACATGAAGAAGGAATATGAGCCCCGACTGGATGAGGAACTCGCTGAAGGGTAACATCTGTCTTGTCCCGCCCTTTTCCACACTGTGTTTTATAATTCATCAGTAATACATTTGCCCTTTGTTAAAAATACTGTACACTTCCCCATCTACAAATATTAATTACAATCCATTAACCGTTATCTACCCAAAGTGTGTTTTACTATTCCTGTTAGCATAGTTTCATATAAAGCCGCGCTCTTCCCAATCTTATAAATCTGCTGTTTTTCTGCTCACATTTCCCAGCTGAGGGCAACACGGTGGCGCAGGGGGTAGTGCTGCTGCCTCAAGTGGGAGACCCTAAAGGGGTTTGCTTCCCCGGTCCTCCCTGCATGGAGTTTTGTGTGTTCTCCCGTGTTCGCTGGGTTTCCTCCCAAGTCCCAAAAACATGCAGGCAGGTTAGGTGCATTGGTGATTCTACATTGTCCTTGTGTGTGTGTGTGTGTGCCCCCCGGTAGGCGCCTGCCGGG
This sequence comes from Polypterus senegalus, assembly GCF_016835505.1. NCBI lineage: Eukaryota > Metazoa > Chordata > Cladistia > Polypteriformes > Polypteridae > Polypterus > Polypterus senegalus. Next base: position 28,902 of record NW_024385848.1, read on the forward strand.
TTTGTTTCCTGCCTTGCGCCCTGTGTTGGCTGGGATTGGCTCCAGCAGATCCCTGTAGTTAGGATATAGTGGGTTAGGTAATAGATGGATGGATGCCCAGCTGACACAGTGCCAGATGAAGCCCAAATAGAAATTTGTTCACCAAATAGAACTGCCAGGCAAGCAGAATGACATGAGATAGTGTGACCGCTGCCATAGGGACAAACGGCCCTTTAGAGACCCCACTTAAACAGTTTTCAATGGAAAAGCAACACCTTTTTCAGTATCTCATTGCGGGAGCAGCATGGCGTTGGGGGCTATGTCTTTTATTATAAAAAATCTTGGGAGGGAGAGTGGGAGAAAAGGGCGTGATCATCTCAGAAGACAATTTGATGTCCCGAGACAAGGAATTGAAAAAACATTAAAACAAGTTCACAGACATCTAACCTAGCAGTTGTTGGTGCTTTTGGCAGAAACACTTCATGCTCTCAGCTCTTAGAACAACGACAAGCGACAGCAGAACACGCCTCGCCAGCAGCAGCAAGCCAGCAGATGAAACCGACCACTTCTCCTTGGGGTCCGTTCAGCCCCCCAGACAACATGAGCGTCAGGGCGAAGTGGTAAGGACAGCTGCTGTACAGGCTTTAAATGATTGGCGTGCAGCGCGACAACCAGAACGCGAGCTCGCCAGCAGCAGCAAGCCAGCAAAGTCCGACCACTTGTCGCGGTACATTGCGCATCCCTCCTCCCCACAACACGAACAGCGTTTCCCTTCTGCGAATAAGAGATTTAACCACACCGGGGCTGGAAATAGGACAAGTATTGCTTTTACAAAAATTTTAAAAACAATTGAAAATAATGCATATGTAACAATACCCATGAAAATAACAATCTCTTTAAATCTTTTATCCAATAAACCAAAACCCCGGAATGGGAAACCAGCAGGGGCAAAACCCACTCTTAAAAGATCGAACCGTGGCCATCCGGAGTCTCTCACTCTCCTGTCTCTCTTCCTCAGACTTCCCTTTGCTGCCCGGCTGCTGGACCCTTGATGTTTGGGCTTTGTGTTCTTTTCCGCTGGAGTCGGGGCCGATGTGTCGATTTGAAAGTTGTTCCATTGCAGCTGGATCTCCCCCAGAAGAGACTTGTGTTTGTAACTGGCAGATCAGCAAAGTTCCTGCTCCTTGGAAAACCTGCTGGGCTCTTCGGGGCAACTTTGTGACCAAAACTTTACAATAGTTTGGGGCAAGTGTTATTGACTGACTTTGACTGCTAACCAGTTTTTGACTCAAGGATTGCTAGATTTTGAAATGGCCAACCACCAACCTAAACTTAGGGGGTGCAGGGGGGCGGGAGATTTTTTCCGTTTGCCCCGGAATACTCCGTCACGGGCGGAGGAACAGAGTACTTCCGGGCTGAAGAAAAATATCATCTGACCGAATCTGAAG